>NC_056735.1:595274698-595394698 GCF_019279795.1 Protopterus annectens | reverse complement strand
AAATGCAGAAGCTCCCCCGGGTCTCAATGAATGTTTAAACATCAGATGTGTGCTAAATGGCATAATTAATTCTTATCTATGTTTGAGCTGTACATTTTATTGAAGTTCTGTTATGTAGTTATTCATGTTCTCCATTCCAAATCCTGCTATTGACCTGTTGTAGTGATGTCATTTTTTCATTTACACAGTTATATATTACACTGACAATGTTTATTTTGAATATTCTAATAAAGTCCAGCACATTAAACTGGATGAAAGTGCTAGTTATTGGCTCTCTGTTGCTTTATTATTTCTTTTTTATTTTTTTTATAGTATTTCAAGAAGTTTTTATTAAATATATATATATATATATATATATATATATATATATATATATATAAAAATAAAACTGTATCTAGAAACAGTGAGCGCTTAAAAGAACAAATGCAAGAAGAGACATAATTTGAGAGTGATTCTAAAATGATCGAAAACAGAATAAACTAAAATTTATTTATTTATTCATTTTTTTGTAGGGCGCAAGCCACCCTTCACCGCCCCATACCCCCTGCTAATTATATATACCAACACTGATATTAAATGGAAAACTTTTTTCCATTAGTCTAACTTTAGGTCGATTTTTAACACTAAGCGGTGGTTTTTAGTTTACTGTCTTTAAAAAAAGTTATAAATAAGCAAGCGGAACCTGCGTTGCGTTAATGTCTCGTTGCTTCATACCCAGCTAAAAAATGTAAACAAAAAAAAACGGAAAGTAAATCTCCAAAGATTTTATTTATTGCTTATGTTAAATGAGTTTAACATAGAGTTTAGTTTAAAATAAGCAACGGAGATGTCCGTTTGTATTTTTTAAAACTGTCATCTTATGTTTAAACCATTTAACATGGCGAGCTCCGTCTGATGTACTTGCCACAGCGCTGTGTATCAGAACTAGCAGCGATGCACAGAAGCGCAGGCTAGGCAATAACAACATATTTGCAATGCATTCATTAGAAAAAGTAATAGTTTCTTTTCTAAAAAAATATCATTTTTCTTATATAATGTTTTTGGTAACAATGTCATATAATATTCATTACCTGGTATTGTTGGCTTTTTTTTCTCGGGCTTCGACCAAACCACGCCAAATGCGGTAATTTTAACATACCCACCCAGGCGTGGGTTATTGCTATATTACACAGTAGTGAGGTAAGGGCAAATTCCTTTACCCTGTTGCAATATGATTTCAAAAAGCTGCTGGCAAGGCCACCATTAAAAAGAATCTTTGTTCACGTGAACATTCACCTGTTTTTACATCAGGAAAAGGGTTCACTCAAATGAGTGTTTGCTCTTGTTAATTTTAACTATATATATATATATATATATATATATATATATATATATATATATGTATTTGTTGTTTCCTCATTACTAGGTTATGGTGTCTGTTACATATATATGAGTGAATGCTGTTTCAGGCTTTGAAAAACAGAAAATGGTCATGAATGTGGTTTTCAATGGAGTTTTTGCAGGCAACCTTTTGTATGGGATCATGGTGCAACTGGTTTTAAGGAATTTGCCTTACTCTGCTATTGTGCAGTTTCAGAGATGGTAAGCAGAGGAATGAGGTGCAGGGTGACTTCACCGAGAAAAAAAATTGCTTTAATTTTTATTGTTTTTGATCTTTTTAGATTCAGTCTAAAATGATGTCTCTTTTGTTGTTAGCTATTGTTTGTGTTAGATGTTTGATGGAATGAGACACACATCTCTCTCTCTCTCTGTATATATATATATATATATATATATATATATATATATATATATATATATATATATGTGTGTGTGTGTGTGTGTGTGTGTGTGTGTACATACATTCACACATACATGCCTACATACATGCAAACAAATAACTGGATTAATTTAGCTACATCCATCCATTCACACCCCCTTTTTCCCATTTTTGCACATGAGGTTGGGGTGTCACTTCAGCGATGACAATAATTTAGACCCAAGATTTATACTGCTGGGTGGCTAGCCCTGCCATGGTAGTTCTTCTACACCACACTCACACCTATAGCCAATTCAGGGGGCTCAGTCCACCTACTGCATGTCTTTGGACTCTGGAAGCAAATGAGAGCACCCAGAGGAAACCCACATGAATGCAGGAAGGGCATGCAAATTCTACACAGAAGACACCTCAGCTGAGAATCAAACCAGGGAACCTCTTGTTGTGAGGCTACAATGCAATCCACTGTGCCACTGTGTTACATTAACCAATAATGTACCACCAGCAATCAGTGGTGAAGTTTGTTTTAATGTCCTTTCTTGCATGCATTTTCTAAACACTTTTTCAGGTGAAGGCCAGATAAGTAGCAAGATGAGCAGGGTAGATCAGACTTCCATATCCCCAGTAACTGTCTCTGACTCATTCCCATGGACCCCAAGTGTTCACAGGCTCGTTAAGATATGTAATCTCTCAAGCATATCTTCAGACTACTCCAGGGCCTTGGGCAAATGTCTGTGCTAGGTATACCACCCAAACCATTCTCATAGTATAGCCAAACCACTTCAATGATTTCTATCTCAGCTAACACTTTCATCATTTAAAGAGCAGTGGCTGCATTCCATGTTCTTCTTGGATAGTCCAGCTCTTCTCCTGTCATGTGATATAACTCAGGTACCATGCAAAGGAACCTAATTTCTCTTGCTTGTATCTCTGAACTTCTCTCTGTCATTATCCAGTGCTCATGGCCACAAAGAAAGGTGGTGATATAGACTGTCTAGTTAACTTAGGACTTCATCCTTTGAATCAACTCTTGCTTCACCACCACATTCCATTAGTGCATTTCAGTGCTGCCGCTGTAGTACCTGTCTGCTTGACAACCTCTTTATTATTTTGGCCTTCACTTTTGAATAAAACCTTAAGATACTGGAACTCCTTTACTCAAGTTTGCTGCTCTCCTCTCTCCTGCAAAGGACAATACACTCTTTTCTAGGAGAAGACCATGCTTTGGATATGTAGCATTTCATCACAGCTATGACACACTAAACAGCAGCTTGCCCCATTGCACAGTAGGAACCAGACTCATTTGAGGCTAATGGTGTGATAGAAATAACAAGCGGGCTTCCGAGATCAGTAAATGTAATAATTTCATTGTTGAAATCCCTGGTGTCTCTGTTTTTTACCAAGTGAATATGATATAATATAGAAACAGCAGAGCACCTTTAAATACTACTTTTGACCTTGAATTGAAATACATGGCCAATGGAATAAAAAAAATAATGAATCCATCAAAAGAACAAAATTTGCAATATAACAAAATCCACTTGAGACAATCTCAAGGTTCTGCTGCTTAATGCTAGAAGTTTAAACATGAAACTGCACTCCCTTTAAACAGTCTTCACCTTGGAAAATGCTGACATCTGTGCAGTCACTGAAGTATGGTTCAAGGCCACAGACAGCATCCTGGCTGTGCAAGGCTACAATGCTTTCCACGTGTTCAGAACTCAAAATAAGTGTGAAGGTCAAAGAGTATGACTCTCACAAACTACTCCATGTTCAATTAACTACAGGAAAAATACCCTACAACATCATTGCTAGCTGTAGGTCCCACATCATGAACCAACAAAAACACACGGCCTAGCTGGACTTACTGAAGCCACTCGCCATACAGCCCAACACCTTAGTCATGGGAGGTTTCAACTATCCTTTCATCGACTGGGTGGCATACATGAGCACAAAAATGCTCACACAGAGGTTCCTGGCCAATACAAATGCTCTGGAATAGATAGTCTCCACCCTCACAAGGGGCTCACATGTCCTAGACATAGTACTCACCAACATAGGGGGCTCACTGCACTCCCTGCTGTGTGATGCCCTCCTTGGTAAGTTTGGACCATAAATCAGTCTTGTTCAAAGCAACTATTGAACCTGTCATGACCACAGGAGCAAAGAAACTAACAAACTTTTCCAAAGCAAACTACATCCTACTAATTGATGATATAAAAAGTGTTATACCCTCCTGCAATCAGTGATCCAAGGACTGATCCCTCAGGGATCAGTCCTTGGACTGCTCCTTTTTGGCATTTACTTCTCAGAAGTCAAGGCCAGTGTCAGTGGTCTCTGGCTGACTAAATTTGCAGATCATTGCAAATTTGGAGCTGTCATTGAATGTCACACTGATACAAATGTTCTCCAGGAGGGGCTGACACAGACAAACAACTGGTGTCTGAGCCATGGACTAAAACTAAATGCCAAGAGATGCATAGTAGTATACTTTGTGAAGTCATCCATCCCTGGTAACTATCATGTTGACAACACACCCCTCAGAGTTGACCCAGTAGTCAGGGACTTTGGGACACCTTTGACCATCATGTGTCTACAGTGGTGAGGAAACCATTCTGTGTTGCACAACTTATAAACAAAGGTATGGCATCTAAGTCTAAGGAAGTCATTGTTCCACTGTATTCGGCATTCATCAGACCAATCATTACCAATGCCCCTTTTGGTATGTACCTAAGCAGGCATATCCAACAGTTGGAACATCCACAGAGATTCTTCACTAAAACATACAGGGCATTAGTAAAATGTCCTATACAGACCGCCTCAAGGCCCTGTCCCTGTATTCTGTCTCCTATAGGCGTTTGAGGGAAGATCTATGCCTGGCATCCAGGGCATTGTCAGTCCCCAATCTGATGGACCTCCTGCATATCGACAAAACAAACAGCACCAGAATTACCCATTCTAAAGACTTAAACCTTGCCTGTGATGTAAATAGAACCTGCTAGACAGATAGGTATGTATATCATCTATGGAACAGGCTGCCCATCCATGTGAAGCAGAGTTCCTCCCTAACCCAATTCAAGTGCAACTTGGACAATTGGATGGGAAACCAGAAATTCATTCCTGGCTTGGCACCTATGTCGCTAATCTATAAATGGTTCATCTCTCAGGCCCATGCTTACACTTATCAAAGGTATCAGAACTTGTCAGAGATTTGGGATGCATGGCTAGGCTTAAATAAGTCCTCGTGGCCATTAGCCTAGTAAACACCTCTGAACCTATGAATCTATGACTCCTCTAGAGAGGTTTACACAAATGCCCCGTATAAACACTTAATCAACTGTATAGACTTGGCTGTCCCTGGCCGGATTAAAACCAGTTCTTCCTAAAAAAAGGCCACTCTGTTAAACCTCAAGTATAAACAGGTTATATAACAAAAGGAAAAAGCTGATGTCTAAGAACAAGAAGGAACAGACTCAGCAGAGGAGGAATTCCCTCCACAGCTTGAACAAGCAGATTAGAATTCTTGTAAAGTCCTCTAAAGCTAATTACATAGCTAAAATAGCATCCCTAGCTAAGGATAATCATAAGAAATTCTTTAACTATGTCCAAAATCTAAAAGAGAATGCCCAGCTATGTGCCGAACTGGTAGCAGATGGTACCACTCATACTATACTGGAGGAAATTGTCAACCTGCTACCTGACAGATTTGGCACAAACTTCACCCTCCTGGCCCCACCAGCCATACCAGTAAGTGTACCTAGCACCAGTCCTCTGCCTAGTATCTCTAAGGATCAGGTCACATGTCTGCTCTCCAAGGCCAAAAACATGCCCTCATTTGGACCAGATAACATCCCAGGTTGTTTATTAAGCAATCCAGAACAAGACCTAATGGACCCACTTGGCTTTCTCTTTAACCATAGCCTGAGAACTGGCTTTGCTCCAGCAGAGTGGAGGACAGCAACAGTAATCCTCTTGCACAAAGTGGAGTCATCAACCAACCCTGGGAACTACAGACCCATAAGTCTAACCAGTCTCATCTGCAAGGCCATGGAAAGAACCAGTTTGGCTTCATTAAGAGGAGATCATTCTTATTAAACTTAGTAGACTTCTTTGAAAAAGTTAGCAAAGCCTTGGATGAAGGCAAGACAGTGCATATTGCCTGTATCAACCTAGCCAAGGCTTTTGACACAATCCACCACTCAGGTATTATAGATAAATTCTCACAGCTGGGGATTAACCCTATCACCATAGATGGGTGACCAATTGGTTCACCGACAGAACACATACTGTCAAAGTTGGTGACTCCACCTCTGCCAGCAGACTAGTCACCAGTGGCATACCACAAGGATTTATGCTGGGCACTTTACTGTTTGGAATCTATTTCTCAGAAGTCCAAGCTATAGTAGATGGTCTTTGGCTAACCAAGTTTGTTGATGATTGCAAATTGGGTGCAATCATTGAGTCCCCCAGCAATGTCAGCATATTACAGGATGGACTAACATAGATGAATGACTGCTGCCAAAGCAACGGTCTAAAACTAAATGCAAAAAAAGTGCATTATCATCCCCTTAGTCAAAGTGGAATTCCCTGCATATTACAATAATGACAGCATCCCCCTAAGTTCAAACCCAGTGATGCAAGATCTGGGAACACAGGTAGATAGCAATCTGAACTTTAACCGCCAAGTTACCACAGAGGTAAGGAAAACCTTTTGCATTGCGCATGTCATAAGTAAGTGCCTCGCATCCAGGTCTAAGGATGTTAGAACTCCACTGTACTCGACTGTCATCAGGCCATTGCTACCTTCTGCATGTACCTCACCAGACACCTGCAGCAGCCGGAGAGACCACAGAGGTTTCTCACCAAGAAAATACAGGGCCTACAAACCATGACTTACATGGACAGACAGAAAGCCCTGTCACTGTATTCTGTATTGTATAGTCTCCTGAGAGGTGACTTGTGCCTGGCCAACAGGGTAGTCTCTGACCCTGCCCTGATGGAAATGCTGAATATCCATAAGTCAAATGGCACAAGAGTCACTCACTCTAAGGAACTTAACCTAGCCTGTGACATTAACAGAGCATGCTGGAGAGAGAGATATAGCTCCCAGAGATTGACACAAGTGTGGAATAAACTTCCAATTCATGTGAAGCAGAGCTTCTTACTGACCCTACTCAAGTGCATCCTGGACAATGGATGTGAGACAAATTCACCCCAGATGTGGCGCCCATGTCCCTCATTGATAGGAGTAGTCAGCGTTTATCATAGACTCACTCAGCAAATTATGTCCATCTAACCAAGGACAATTGAGGCAACTAAGGATTAACATGGCTAGGCTTGTAAAGTCTCTAGGGACTCTAGCCTAATAATCTCCTATTATACCATGACCCCCCCCAAAACGTGCATGCTGATTGGCCAGTGTGCACATTGTAAATCGAGTTATACTAATGGAAAAAGGTCCGGTCGCCCGGACTTTTTTCCATTAGTATAACTCTACTTTTAAAACACTGTCTCACTATGTTAAATGGGTTTAACATAGCGAGACAGCTTTAAAATAAGCAACGGAGATCTCAGTTGCTTATTTTAAAGCTGTCTCGCTATGCTAAACCCATTTAACATAGCGAGATAGGTTTTAAAAAAAAAGCAATGGAGAAAGCAAGATCTCCGTTGCTTTTTACTGTTTCGCTATGTTAAATGGGTTTAACATAGCGAAACAGTAAAAAAAGCAACGGAGATCTTGCTTTCTCCGTTGCTTTTGCCCACAGCTCTGATGTACTGCGCAGGTGCGCAGCACATCAGAACTGCCGCGGATGCCAGACATCTGCGGAAGGGCAGTAAACAGGCATTATACTATGCCATTATTTAAGAAAAGTAATAGTTTCTTTTCTTAAATAATGTCATATATAGCAATAACCCACTTCTGGGTGTGGGTAATGCTGAATTTACCCACGGTTGGCTTTGTTTGGTCCGGGGCTCCCTCGGGACCAAACCACGCCAACTGTGGGTAAATCCAGCATTACCCACACCCAGGCGTGGGTTATTGCTATATGAACCCATGAAGAATATTAATGCAACCTATTCTGAATTCAAATACAGTATTATTGTAAAACATTTTTTTATTTAAATTACATTGAAACAGACCAGTTTAAATCAGGCTAACACATTTTGTTTATTTAAATATTGTTGCAGATATTCTTATAAAAACAGCTGACATTTTCTAAAACAACCTTGTGAAAAAAAAAAGCAAAATGAATCACTTTTGTTTAAAATGTTCTAGTCTTAATTCCTAATATAGTCAGCAATGTATCTTCTTTCTGCAAATCCCTCCTGCACACCCACCTTGATAATTTTGAAATCTGAATTATTGCTGGTTTTCCTTCTATATCAAGTCAATTACCTGTAAAGGATATAATCTTCAAGGCAGTATAGTACTGACCAAAACAGACTTTCTGTATAAACTACTGGTTAATAACTGACCTGGAATATCTACTAAAGTCACATTCTAGCAGTGCATAAGAGGTAACTGCACAATGGCCAAAAAGCAGACTATATAGTTTATTATTAAGATATTTAAAACAGTCCCAGTATTTAGTTTACTCCCCTTGATGCATGCATAGAAGCCATCAATGAAACTTACAAAATATTTTCCTTTGAATGAGACCAAAAGACTTAGTAGATAAATACATCTTAAAAAGTGCCATGATAGTATTTGTATTATTGCTGGTAAACTGAGACCACGTGGTTATACCAGAAACCTCTCAGTAGAACTGACCATTAAAGAGAGAGCCATCATGGGTAATGCAAAACTAAAGGATGACCAAGATTTAATTAATTAAGGGTTTTTCTGCTAGAAATTTAATTCCACTTGCATACTACACATATGTCAAGTAGCAGAATACAAACTTTAACTATGCATATTAAATTCTATAATTTTGTTAATAAGCCCCATACATCTTTTATAATGGAAGTAACATGAATCAGTGCATGTGTAAAAAAAGAACCCCGAAGAGTTCTAATGCAGTAGGAAAAGAATCAATAGTACACACCGGTGATCTGTCTGACAGATAAATATATAATGTTCGTGGAATTTAGGTGAAGTATAAAAATGGTATGTTGTGGATATCTGGTGAAGATTTTTGTTGCTGAATGTATTCATCTGAAGGACAGCTCAATAAAACTGTGAATTTGCATTTTTATTCAACAAATCCAAACCTGCATTTAAACAATTTTGTTGACTCAGCAGTAAAATGTTTTTTTTTAATTTGAGAATAATAATGAGACATTTTGAAGGATCATGTCCTGTTTTGAATACATCAACACTAGTATTCATGTTTTCTGAAGTGAAAATATTGCAAACATTATAAACCCTCAAATCTAATAAATCCTCATTCCAACCTTTTAAGTATTGGTGCTAGAATTTACTTCATTTTTTCAGATACTTAATCGGAGATATTCAAAATGACAAAGGAGTTAAAGAAAAATAAATCTAGGTGTGGATTTTGACAAACACATGGAATGTCTGGTCTTAATAAGAGTTACTCTACCACATTTGGCACAGGTGATGTTGCTTTAACTAAAGCAGAAAGAAGCAAATTCAGCAGCATCACATACAAGCAACAAAGATGATACTCTCATGTTGAGAGATTAAAACATCACCTCACCTTGCTCACAGGTTGGAAATCAAGTGTTACATTCAGTTAGCCTTACCTTTACACACAGCATTGTACCTGGAACTAAATATCGCAGATTTGGATGATCCTTCCTCTCTCTCCATTTTTCTTTTACTTTAAAGATGACCAACCATTGAAGCCTGTGAGAGATGCCAACATACAAATCACTAGGCAGGTGGCATTCAGTTGGAGCTTATAACAGTCAGCACGAGGGTTAGCTTGATGTAACCATGATTTGCAAACAGGTACACTCTGTTGTTTTTGCAGAGGAACTCAACAGCTATCCACTGTATTCAAGCTTATTATGATCTGTGCATGAAGTAGTCAATAATGAACCCCTACAGACTGGAGCTCTACTAAGTATTTTCACTGAGAATGATAGACATACTTATAGGAATGTGGTTAGGAGGAATGGCTTGACTGAAATGAGCCAACATGGTGAATTGTTCTTGTACATCAGAGATATGTATGCATTGTCCAAAATAAACATTGTACATGAACACATTATCATAAGTTTAATTGGTACCAGAGTACCTTGGGCTAAAGGCCAGTGATAGACTTTGTACTTAAGCCACCACAGCTGAGGTCATATGCTCTAAAAACAGGAGTTAAAAGAGGTGCTGATCTGTGGACTAAACATCATTTAGTGATGAGATGTGTCAGACTGCTAGGGCAGGAGCTGTGGAGATCTAAGAATCCCAAATTGTAATGAAAATGTCCAAGAAAAGCAAATATTAAGGTTCTCTTTGGAATGTTATTAGCTCCCTCCTCCGTCAGAGCTCTTCTCATTTAACTGTATAGGTTGGAGAGATGGAGTTTGACTGGACTCTGGTCAATACCTAAATAATTAATCCAAAGCAAGAAATTGGATCATTCTTTTACTGTTTGCTAAAATTTTTTTTAATTTGTCCTGTTTTTGATCATTTTAGATTTTGTCTAAAATTCTTGCTTTTCTTATGTTTGCACTTTTCAGTTTTTGATATTTCATGATGCAAACATTGATCTATCATATATATATATATATATATATATATATATATATATATATATATATATATGTGTGTGTGTGTGTGTGTGTGTGTGTGTGTGTGTGTGTGCACGTGTGTGTATATGGATAGAGAGACACAGAAAGTAACAGTTTATAATGTGCACTAGACAGCTTGTTGACATTGGAGCCATGTTCCTTGATTGACAGCATTGTAGATTGATGTATTCAATAGTCACAACATGGTTAGACAAGACTCAGGAAGAAACATTCCACAAATACATCTGTTGCATCAGAATCATTATTTGAGTCTGGTCCTAGTCAATGGTTTAGATTTGAGACAATTATGCACAATTTCTGCATTTCAATGGGACAAGAGTCATTCTAGGGATCTCATCCTAGCCTGTCACATTAACAGAACATGCCGGAAAGACAGATCTGTCTCCCAGAGACTGACATTTCTCTGGAATAGACTTCCTATTTACATAAAATAGATCCCCTTACTGATCCTATTCAAACACAACCTAGATAATTGGATGGGAGACCTCAAATTCACCCCTGGGGTGGCACCATGTCCCACATGGACAGGGGTAGGCGATGTTGATCACAGACCAGCTCTGTTCATAAATTTGTTCTGGGAATTACCCAAAAAGAACAAATGGGGATACTTGGGATTAAAACAGCTAGGCTTGTGAAAGTTCTAGGGTCATTAGCCTAGTAACCTCCTATGAACCTATGAACCTTTGAACCTCATGAAACCTTAAAATTCAGACCCTTATTATGTGAAATAATGCTTTATTTGTGTTTACAATGATATTGCATATTTTGTCTGCAGTGAAATAGACTTGGACTGTGCTATCTGTACATTAATAATGTTACCTTTAACCTGTTTGCCTTAAATAGTAGTGTAAGCTAGTTTTTCACTATCTTTTTCTGATTGTTTCTATGACTTCATCTTGACCAGAGTGCTAGCGCCGCTCCATTCGCTCCTCTACCCTACCCCCATTCCCATACACCCCATTACATTTACCTTTATACCTAACTATCCCTCCCCTTCCTATCCCACTAGCCACTACAATTCCACTTCCTGCCTATTGCCACAACCACCTTACTAATCTGTCAATCTTGTCAACACCGCTTCCTCTATACCACTGTCTCTACCTACTCTATCTGACCATATTTTATTCCAACATGTATTATTTTCTAATATCTTCTACACTACTCCTTATTCTCTCTATCTCCACCTCTTTCCACTCCAGTCTCTCTGACCCACTCCTATGTTCACCAACTTCTCACTCATACAACATATATCCAACTACTTCATCTTTTACTATCTCCCCTAATATCTTTACTACCTCTACCTCAGGTCTAAATAAACTATCCATAATACAGGTTTTTAAACCTTCCCACAAAGCTAAGTCAAAACTATACAAACTCCATCTGGCATCTACTACACACTCTCTCCTTATTAAAAAACTACTTTGTTCTGGAGATATCCATCCCAACCCTGGCCCCTCTTCTCTCCCCAAAACTACCTCTACACAGCCCCCATCTTACTCCTCTAATAGTCACCAACCTTAGTCACAACAATCATCTCCATTCAAATACTTAACTATTTACTCATTGAATATTCAGAGTCCAGCAAATAAAGTCACTGAGCTGCACTCATAGATAGCTCTCAATACCCCTCACATCCTCTCCCTATCTGAAACCTGGCTCAAGCCACAAATCTCAAATAGTGAAATACTCCCACCAGGTTATAATATCTTCTGATCTGATAGACCTGTAAAAAAAAGGTGGTGGTGTGACCATCCTCTACTCAAACAACTTTAACCTCTCACCATACCCTTTCCCAAATCCTGACTTCCTCCCAGCTGAAATCATCATCCTTAACTGGCATCTGAATCCCCACAAAAAACTTGCAATTGCCTCTATCTACCTTCCTCCTGGTAACAATCTGCCCATTCTTGAAAACATCCTATCCTGGTTCTCCCACAACATACCATATGAGACACTTATCCTTGTTGATGTCCAAACTTACAACTGACTCCCCCCAACCCAGTATCCACCTACATGGCTTCCACCAACTTATAACATCTCCCACTCGTTTCCATAAAAATTCCACTTCCAGCTCCATCATAGACTGGATCCTTACCAAGTCCCCCCACCAATACCACAATCCCACCACCTTACCTGACTACCTCAATGATCATCTCCCTACCACCATCTTAAGACACTACTCCCATATTCCTAAACCCCACCTTATCAAAGACTGCCGAAAACTATCGACTTTCAATTCATCCCAATTTAACTCCATTCTCCACAACATAGATTGGTCCATCCTAAAACACCTCCCGCTAAACAATGCTGTAAGCACTTTCAATAGCATCTTCATGAATACTCTAAATTCCTTAGCTCCCTCTAGGAAGATCAGAGTAAAATCAAATCATGCTCCCAAGCTCTTCAAAGAGACTAGGTCCCTTATGAAACAAATAGATCATGCTTGGAAAACCTGGACTAAAACTAAACAACCACCTTTTCTTCAAAAATACAGGCAACTGAGGAACCTTGCAAAAACATATACAACTAATGACAAAAAGTTATACTATAGCTCTGCTCAGCTTAACAACAAATCCAATCCTCAAAATTTTGGTCAGCTCTCAACAACATCCTCTATCCTGGAAAGCCCTCTAATTCCTCCCATACCCTAACTCTTCCTCTCAGGAAACAGCTACCCTCCTGAATAAACATTTTATCTCTTCCGTCCAAAATCCGGTAAACTCTAAGCCAAACTCTACTTTGACACCCACCCCTCCAAGTCCCACTAACACAACTTTGTTTTCTTTTGAGCCAGTTCCCATTACTTACATCAAATCTCTACTACTCAAGCTAAAACCTTGCTCTCCTTCCACTGACAATCTATCTACTACATTCCTCAAACTTGCTGCTGACTCAATTTCCTATCCTATATCTATACTAATTAATCAATCTATTCTGGCATCAACTGTCCCCACCCTTTGGAAATCTTTCTTCACTATCCCTCTTCATAAAGGTGGAAACTCCACTGACCCCTCAAACTACTGACCCATTGCCATTCTGTCCCCCCTCTCCAAGATATTAGAAAAATGTATTCACTCACAGCTTCTCAATCACCTCCTCACACACCACTTACTTACCCATACCCAACATGGATTTTGTCATCACCACAGCACCACCACTGCCCTCCTCTCCTTCACTCATATCATTGCAGAGGCCCTAGACAACAATAAACGTATTTCCTGTCCCTTCTTAGATCTCTCCAAAGCCTTCGATACTGTCTCTCATCCTCTACTACTACCCAAACTCGCAAATCTCCACATATCTCCCTCCGCACTTGCCTGGTGTAATAGTTACATATCTGGCATGGAACAATCTGTCAAATGGCTCTCATCCTCCTCACCATTCCTTCTCATCTTCACTGGTGTTCCCCAAGGCTCCATCTTGGGACCCCTTTTGTTTAACATCTTCACCAATTATCTTTACACCTCATGAAAAGAATCCTCCCTTATTCAGTATGCCAACAACTCCACACTTATATCCATCTCAAATAACATTCCTGAACTACACTCCCTGACCCAACAGGCCCTACTATCCACTGAACAATGGCTCTCTCACAACCTATTGATCCTAAATCCCAAAAAGCCCAAACTCCTACTTTTCCTTGCCCATTCTCTTTCTCATCAGAAAACCTCCTTTTTTATTACATCTTCTAACAATACAACTATCCAACCTGACACCCACACAAAACTGCTAGGGATCATTATTGATGACAAACTAAAGTTCAGCCTATACATACTCCAATGTATAAAAAAACAAACTAGAAACTAGGTCTGCTATATCAGAACAAAAAATTCCTAACCCCTGAATCTAGACTTACCTTGGGCCAGGCACTCCTCCTCCCCTCCCTCTTATACGCCGCCCCAGTTCTTACCAATATCCAGGCATCCACTCTAAACAAACTCCAACAGACTTACCATAAAATAGCCAGATTCATTACTAACTCCCCATACAACTCACACCACTGCATTTCTTTAAACTCTCTTCAATGGTTTGAATTTCCCCGATTTCTGCTATCTTATCAATTTCATATGCTACACTCTATTCTTTAAAAACCCTCCTTCTGTCCATCTCTATCTTCCTTAGTCTCTATCTAAATCCCATACTGGATCCTCCATACTTCTAACCAACAATTACTTGATATTTATCATCCAAAAAGGTCAGTAGGCAAACTACTCTACAAATACTCCCTTGCCCATGCTTGGAACAAACTTCCCCTTGACTTACATTCAATCTCCCACACCTCACACTTTAAAAAATGAACTAAAAGCTTATCTTCTCAATTCCAGAACCTGCCCTTGCCATGGCCCTACCTAGTCTTTCTTCCCTTTATGAACCCTCAAAAGGACCATACTTAGTACCTCATTACACCTCTCTCTCCAATGTGTCTACTATGCATTTGCATAATTTTATACAAACAAAATAATTTTATTGTTGACGTATTGAACTATATCAATGTAAAATTGTTACTTAGCTTCTTTTTAATGCAACTTTAACTTTATGCATGTAACCCAACATATGTGAATCTTTTTGCTATAACTGCTATTATATCAATATTGTTTAAAATTGTACTTGTTTAAAATGTACTACCGGAGCTTTCCTCCTCGGGCCTCCACTGAAAATGGGCCACAAGCCCAGTTGGACAAACTCGGTTAATAAATGTCAATGAATAAATAAATAAATAAAAAACCTATGGTGAAATGTTAGAACTTGTGCAATAAGATTAGCAGCTTTGTCATTTGATAGGGACAATATTTAGAATGTAATATTGCATTGCGTGTTTGACTGCAGTTGTTGGGTATTGTATTTTTACTTGTTGCATGCTGATGCAAAATATATTCCTTTATGTCAGGGCTGAGCGCATTCTATCAGGATGTTAACCTTAAGATTAGCACTGATCTTAGCATTTAGGCTATGTTTGTTTCTGCTGGTCAGTTTAGTCTTCTGCCATTTCTATTAAACTGTAACTTAACATTTACATCTACTTTCCTAAGCTTTCATGTCTATTTTACTGAAGTATTCATGTTTTCAATTTAGATTCCTAATAGATGTATTTCAAATGAAGATGGCTAAGGGACTCCACTTTATACATATCTATATACTTCTACAGAACGTAGAATCTTCTAGCACTTACTTTATGCACATTTTTATTCCATTAATTCAGCTTTTAATGCATTTTTGGCTTGTGTCTTTCATTATTGGTTCATAGATTCAAAGGTAAATACTAGGCTAGCTGCTCTTTGGGGCCATTTTAAGCAATTTTGGTGCTTGAAATAACATATCCCATTTGGTTATCGATTGTTCTTATCTAGCCTATGACTGACAATTATATATTACCCCATGGAGAATAACTGGGATCATACCATAGAAAATTTGAGGGGGCCCATGAATAGGATAACGCATTTAGGAGGTACCTCTGTTCATTAATAGTACAGGGTGCAGTCCTGGGGTGAAGTTTCTCTTTCCATCCATAGACCTAATTTGCAATCAAATATAGACAGGGGTGAACTTTGTTTTATGCGAATAGGAAGTCTTTTCCAAGCATTATCTACATTAGTTGCAAATCTAACTGCATCTGCAAAGTGTGCATGCCTTGCACTAATTTGATTGAACATGTAATTTGTGTAAGACTTTTATTTGTTCTTTACAGAAAATTCAATGCTATACCATATTGTATGCCTCTGTGCTGCTTATAACTAGTATGGCTGTTTTAACTTGGGCATTCTTTGTAATCCATAGCATAACTAAAATAGCAATATATTGCCCTTTAGATGTCATAATATAAAACAACTTGTATTCATGACTATTGCTTACAGTGTATTACTTGGGGGAGACAATAATTATGTTGAAATCCATTTTTGTGGCTAGTTGTTATGTTTAGCAAAATTTTTAATTTATTAACTTACTGGCTAGTTGATCTGTCTCTTGTCAAGCTTTCTGTTATTTGTGTTGCCATGCATTTGTGGCCATAGCATATTTAAGTTTTGAAATGACTGGGAAAACCCTAACCCCATGTGGGTTGTGTGCTTAAGCCCCCAATGTAAACACTATTAAGATAATTTTATTATGTGATGTTCTCTTTGAAACACTGTAAGGGAATTTACTTGTTCGTACTGTTATCAACTTATCTTTTCAAACTGGTAACAGGTTTAATGTCTGTTTCTGCTTGGCCTGTGCTTAGTTGTCTGCTTTTGGCTATTTTACTGCACTAGAATCAAAGATAGACAAAGAGACTACCCCTCCAAGACGTAATGCCTCCTTTCCCATTGCAGTTAATGAGTTTCACCTTAGTTTAGCTGGCAGGCTGCACTTTCTTAACTGGTCTTTCCAGCTGCTGCATTTGTAAATCCCTCTTCTTCTGTATAGACAGTTTTATATTAGTTTCTTTTTTCCTTCATTTCAATGCCCTGAAGATTTACTGACAACTGTTTACTCCTTTACTATTGTGTCCTTGTACCTTTTATTGTTTTTATTCTACAACTTTAAATACTACATAGCCTACAATTTTTACTTTTTTGCATTTAAACTAATAAGCACTCTTAGTTACATGCCAACTGCACCGGTGCCAAGTCCATTGGTTGATTTTGGTGATGCACTGGCCCTAAGGGAATGGAATCCACTTTGTTCATCCTTGCTATGCTCAGGCTCACTTTGCTCTTCTACCCTACCTCCAATTCCTAATCAGCCCCACTGCAACTACATTTACACATCTCTAAACCCACCCACTCCCTACCTGCAACCAATCATACACATCAAAGCCACCCTATTTTTTGTTCTTTGTTATACATTTTTCATCATAACACAATTTTCTCTCTTTCCTTGCTCTAATTTTTCTGCTTTTTGTACTTTTCTATCCCTCTATCTCATACTTAAATAGCAATACTTTAATTCATATTACTAATCACTCCTTATTAAATTCTTCAAACATACTTTTCTTAATTGAAGTTATATTATGCTTCTCCTTCATTTACCATCTCTGCTTCTTCTATCTTTTCTTGATCATGTCACATCTTATCACTCTCCATTTTAAGTCTCACTGTCAACTCCATAATACTACACCATAATTCCAACTCACCCTGCTATAGCATCCAGGCCTTACTCACTCATACACTGTACTTTCTTCATAGGCTCATAGGTGTATACTAGGCCAATGGCCCTGGAGCCGTTATAAGCCTAGCCCATAGAAGTGCCCTAGCATCGTGCCACCTGACGTTAGTTCCCAGCGCCTCTATCAAGTAGATCCACTGGAGTGATCCCCGGGGTAAACTTTCTATTTCCCATACACTCATCAAGATTTATCTTGAAGAGAGCCAGTGAGGTGCTATGTTTGAAATGTATGGGAAGTCTATTCCATAGCATGGGCAGTCTCTGGGTTATGAACCTGTCCCTCCAGCATGTTCTGTTGATTGTGGTAATGAGGTTGAGGTCTCTGGAGCATGTGGTGTGAAGGGATTGGGATTTCTTTAGATGTAGCATTTCTAACAGAGCTGGGTCAGACATGGCTTTGTAAGTCAAGCAGAGATCGCCTCTTAGTAGAAGATATGATGTAGAGAATAGCTGGAGTTCTTTGAGTCTGTCCATGTAGGACATGTGTTTAAGGCCTAGGTTCCTCTTCATGAGGTACTTTTGTGGTCTTTCTAGCTGTTGCATGTGTCTAGTGAGGTACATGCCAGATGGGGCATTATACTCGATGACTGGCCTAATGAGGGAAGAGTAGAGAGAGAGAGATGATGACCTTTTTCTTCCTGGATGCAAAACCCTTGGTAATGAGTTGTGCCATGTAGAAGGACTTTCTGACCATGGTGGCAATGTGGTGGTCAAAGGAGAGGTTGCTGTCAACCTGTGCCCCCAGATCTCTTATAATGCCTTCAGTATTTAGTGGGCTCCCATCAATGTGGTAATTAGTGGGAACTGAGATTTTCCCAAAGAGGATGATGACACATTTTCTGGCATTAAGCTTAAGGCCATGGTTTCGACACTAGTCACTGGCCTCAGTGAGGCCTTTCTGTAGGATGTCTGCATCACTTGGGGAATTAATAATGCCTCCCAGCTTGCAATTGTCTGTGAACTTGGTCAGCCAGAGTCCCTGTGTTTTGGCCTGGACTTCTGAGAAGTAGATGCCAAACAGGAGAGGACCCAGGACCAATCCTTGTGGCACTCAACTTGTGACTGGTCGGCAGTTTGTCTTGGAGTCCAATACTTTCACACTGTGGGTTCTATCTGTGAGCCGATTTGCAACCCACCTAGTGATATAGGAATTGATGCCTAGTTTGGTGAGTTTATCAGTAATTCCTGTGTCTGGAATGGAATCAAAGGCTTTGGCCAGATCAATGTAGGGTGTATGAACTGCCTTGTCCTCATCCACAGCTCTGGTGACTGACTCAAAGAGGTCAACCAGGTTGAGCAGGCATGATCTACCTTTCACAAAACCAAATTGCGTGGGATCTAGAGTTTGGAGATTCCCTATATCCTTGATAATTAGGTCCATGATGATCTGTTCCATAGCCTTACATATCAGACTCATCCGGCTTATGAGGAGATAATTCCTTGGGTCTGTAGTCACTCCCTCTTTATGGAAAGGAATGACTGAAGCAGTGTGCCATTCGGTATGGACAAAGCCTGAGGTGAGGCTGTGATTGAACAGGGCACACTGTTGTGGTGCCAGTTCACTTTGTGGTTCATGTAGAACATATCTAGGGATATTGTTGGGTCCCATGGAAACTGTATTCTTGGCCTTGGACAATGCATCTTTAACCTGTGCTGCAGTAATGCTGGGTGCCTGGCATTCCTCCAGTATTCTGATTGGTCCTTTAGGAGGGAAGAATGGGGTAAAGTCGGCACTGAAACTGTCAGCAAGTATGTTGGCAATATCTGTTGGCTCAGTATAGGAGGTACCATTGTGCAGCAACTCAGAGCAAACCTGGGTATTGCCATGGAGATTCTTGATATAACTATAGAAGGTTTTGTGTTTGTTTTTAGTGTCTGCTGCAATTTTGCCTTCATAGCTGGCTTTAGAGGTTTTGATGAGGCATCTCAACTTTTTGCTGAGGCTAATAAGGTAGTTTTTTCAGACTTGGGACTTTACCTTTTTCTGTAACAGTTTCTTCCTTCTGTTGTAGAGTTTATTAATGGCAGGGGACCACCAGATTATCTTTCTTTTTTGGGAGGAGAGAGGTTCTATTGAGTATGGCTAGTTCCATGCATTTATGTACGTTTCCGTACAGTGCATTGGTCTATGATTTGGCAGTCATGCATCTATTTTCCATTGTTTCCATTCTTTGTTTACAAATATACCAGAGAAGAATCCACACTACATCTAGCTAATTTAAAGGTGAAGAATAAATATAAAAAAACATTTCACTGTATACATTTCTCATTCCAGCGTGCTCATGATGGCAATAAACATCCTAATCCTGGTCCTCCTCCTCAATCTCTACACACCTGCAACTCTAACACCTCATCTACTCCCTGTACTCCTCTCTCAGTCAAACAAGATTACAGTCTATTACTGATTAGCTTAAATCTTATGAGAATCTACAACAATCTACCAGATATACACACCTATGTATCCTCATACACCTCTGCCATACTGATAGACGCAGAAACCTGAATAAAGCCAGCTACTACAGATCAGGCAATTCTATTCCAAGACTACAGCATCATCAGAAATGACAGACAACTTAAGAAAGCTGGTCATTGACCCTCATATACAAAAACAACCTAGAAATCATTTTCTACCTCACACCTACCCTAATTTTTCCAGTGCAGAAATAATTTTCTCTTTCTCCTGCAAGTCAACAAATGCAAGAGCTTATGTATCACTCCATCAATATCCCTTCTGGAAACAACACCCCATCACAGAAATCTTGTACTGGATGTCATATAATATCAACAAGGAAACCATCATATTAGGTGATGCTAATGTAGACTACCTACTTATCAACTCTGACTTCCCCACTCTCACCATCAATGTCTTAGGTTGCACACAAATAGTCCACTACTCTTACTTGAATAGGCAAATGCAATAATAGGTGGTCTACATTAGACTAGATCCTCACCACCATCCCTAACAAAATAAACACTCCTGGTTGCCTACCTGATACCATCAATGACCATCTACCAACCTTTTTTATTCATGTTGGTGCAAATGATGTCATCTGCAAGGATTCTCTGACTGTTAGTAGGGAACTGACAGCCCTCGTAGACAGTATAGCTTGTACTGGTATTAGGACGTATTTTTCTTAGGTCACCTATAGAAAGGATAGTCAAGTAACTGTGAATGAAAAGATTATTTGGGTAAATACCTACATGTAAAAATGCCCTGTTTTAAAACAATAGAAATGTGTAGAGCATCCAGCCTAGTTTTGAACACACGTGTTCAGACAGGATGGCATGCATTTGGCAAGATCAGGGAAGATAATTTTTGCAGCAGATATTTTGCAATATTTGACAAACACTAGGCAGGAGTTTTACCAGGTCAAAACTTTAACATTTCACAGATAGCAACATCTGATGCATCTCCGATGGTTGTTAATGCTAGGAGCATTAATAAGAAAGTTTTTTTTAATTCGAAAATTTGCTACGTTCCCACAAGATTGATGTTATTATTGTTTGTGAAACATGGTTAAAGAACAATGGCTGGAAACCAGTTCTGTTAGGGTAGACATGTTTTTACTGTAACAGACATTCTAACAAAAAATCAGTTGGAGGTGTTATGATAGGGAGTAAAGATAATTATGACACATTGAACCTACCAGGTATATTACATTCATGTATAATTTGAATATATGCTTTTCATTATTTCTATTTTTCCATTATTGTAATTATTTCTCCACTACTGTTTTTACTTTTTTGTCTTTCAATATAATAATAATGCTGATAATTCTTTATTATGTATATAAATATTTTCTGTGTATGTAATTATCATTGAGCTTTTCTCCCTGGGCCTCCACTGAAAATGGGCTCTTTCCAGGCCCAGTGGACTTTCCCGGTTAACAAATGCAATAAATAAATAAATACATAAATAAATAAATAAATTGTTAATTAATTATGAGACCTGTAATTATTACATGTTCAGTGATAACATCAATACTATAAACTGTGTAACTGTGACAATAAAAACAATCCTGGAACATAGAACAATTGTTAGAGTGTATAGACCACCAAAATCAAGTTCAGATGACCTAGAGGAATACATACATTTCTTGCATGAAATGCAGGAGGGAAAAATAATATTAGCTGGGGACTTAATTTCTCCAGAAACAGACTAGAATAATATTCAACTATGTTAGCATGGAAATTATTCACAGCGTATATTCAGGAACAGCAGTTGCTTCACATTGTGAAAAAAATACCAGTGGGCAGAACATACTAGACACTGTTCTTAAAGAAATTACTATTACTTCAATTCAAGTTTTACCACCATTGATGTGCAGTGATCATGAGGTTATACAGGTTAATTTGTTAATAGATAATTCTACCAAACTGAAATCTAAACTAATGCACAGAAGGTTAATTACAGACTATATGGAAGCAAAACAGTCACTATGTAAAACTAACCAGTAGTACACCATTTATTTTGTTGATGCTTAAATGTTTTTAAAGTAGGATACATTCATTGAGCAGTTTGCTGTTGCCATCTGACACTATGAAATTGTAACATAAAGAATGTATCATTTTAAAAGTTTGTAAAGCTGGTGGGGGGGCTTCCGAGTGTTTCACTACGTAGGCAACCTTTCAACGCATGTCTAGCAATCATGTGACTAGGTGGAGGAGAATTTCAACCCCTGTTTCCTGTGCAGGCTTTTTTCGGAGGAAGTTGATTTATTCAATTCAAAGAAAAGCTTTTTTATGTGCTTAAATTCTATGTTGCACTATATTAAACGCACCTTGGATTTATTCGACTTGTGTATGGTGTTTATGTACTACTGGTTGGCTTGCCTGAGCAGATTCCATGTGTGTGAGTTTACAGAAGTTTATCGTTCTTTCTAGAGTTCGTGTTTTGAACTATGTAAAACTAACTGGAGTGAGATGTTCAGTGGAAAAACCGCAGATGGAATGTGGAAAGTTTTGAAAGAGAAATTGTTTGAGTGCAAAAATCAAAAAAAAATTTTAAATCAGGATCTATGTATGCAGCATCAGGGGGATATATTTCCATAAGAACAAGATATCTGATTCAGGTGAGAGACAAAAAATATAAGAAATGGAAGACAGGTTGAAATACAACTTTGAAAGCTGAAATAAATAAGATGGACAAGCAGATTAAGCATTGTGTGAGACAAGATCAAGAAAAATTTGAAGAGAATTTATATAAAGATATTGAGCATAACAGGAAACCTTTTTACAAATGCATAAGATTTTGAAAGAGTAAAGCCATACAAATTGTAAGCTGTGCAGGTTCTAAAATTTATTCTCACACACAACAGATCATAGGATCATCGTAGGATCATAGGAGTTTACTAGGCTATTGGCCCTGGCACCTCTACAAGCCTAGCCAAATGGTTGCCCTTTAATAACCCCTAATGAGCACCTGTCACCCTTGTCCATGAGGGATGCAGGTGGAATACCTGGGGCTGAATTTGTGGTTACCCATCCATTCATCAAAGTCGTGCTTGAAGAGTGCCATCGAAATACTCTGCTTGACATGTATGGAGAGTTTATTCCAGAGAATGGGCAGCCTTTGGGAGACAAACCTGACTCTCCAGCAGGTTCTGTTGATATCACATATTAGGTATAGGTCTTTTGAGTGGGTGACATGTGAGGAGTTAGACTTCCGGATATGAAGCATACCCATTAGGGCAGGGTGTGAGATGGCCTTGTATGCGAGGCACAGGTCACCTCTGACCAATCTGTATGACACTGAATAGAGTGACAGACATTTGGGCCTGTCTACATAGGACAGGTATTTTAGGCCATGGATTCTCTTGGTAAGGTATTTCTGTGGCCTTTCCAATTGATGCAGGTGTTTGGAGAGGTATATACCAAATGGGGCATTATGCTTGATTATTGGCCTAATGATTGAGGAGTACAGTGAGGTAATAACCTCTTTTTTACTGGATACAATTCCTATACATATTATATGAGCCATGTAGAAGGTTTTTTGGACCACTATGGTTACATGATGGTTGAATGTGAGATTGCTCTCAACCCAGCCAGCATTCCAAGGTCTCTCACCACAGGTTGCGCACTTAGAGTGTTGCCGTAGATGTGGTCATCAGTAGGGGCAATGTTTTTGTCAAATGGTATAATAATAATTTTTTTGGGGTTTAATTTAAGGCCATGACCTTGGCCCCAGTCGTTTATTGCTGTGAGACCCTCTTGCAATATGTTAACATTATTGGGGGAGTCCACTACCGCTCCCAACTTACAGTCGTCAGCAAACTTGGTCAGCTTCAGGCCTTTTGCCTTAGCCTGGACCTCTGAGAAGTAAATGCCAAAAAGAAGAGGTCCCAGGATAGATCCTTGGGGAACACCACTGGTAACATGTCTGCTGGGGGAAGTGGAGTCACCTATTTTGACCTTGTAGGTCCTATCAGTAAGCCAATTGGCTACCCACCTGATTATAGATTATAGATATATTTACAAAATCTTTTGCAAAACAGTTTGGCACCACAAAAGGAGTGATAAGTTGTCCTAGTGATCTCCAGGTAACCCCATATATTGGAATCAAATTAGAGTATATTGAAAAAGAACTGCACAAAGTGGATCCAAACAAAGCACAGGGAAGACATGGAATTAGTAACAATGACCTGAGAACACTTCAGCAAGAACTTAGGTACCATTATATCTATTATTCACTAGGTCAAATAAATATGGGGAGATTCCTCAAGACTGGAGACGTGCTTATTAAACCTGTCTTCAAGGGAAAGGGGAGTAGGACAAACCCAGAGTCATATAGACTCTTAGGTCTACTTTAATGTTGTTGAAAAATAATGGAGAAGGTAATATTGGATAAGTTATTGTCAGAACTGGATAGGTTTAAACTTAAAACTATATATCAGCATGCATATGTTGAAAACAGATCTATTGCCACCTGTAACATGAAGTTCTATAACAATATAATAACAGCTATGAATGAAAAATTGTGCTGTGATATAATTTATATAGCTTTAACTTCAGCATTTGACAGGGTCATACACAAAACACTGATCGATAAATTAATGCACCTAGGTATTGATGTACTCTTGATAAGATGGATAGCTACATGGCTTACACATTGGAGATGGCAAGTATCATACAGCAACTGGACAGGTGAAATCTTTGGTTACAGTCAGGGTGTCCTACAGGGCTCTGTCCTAAGCCCTTACTTGTTTAGACTGTATCTTTCAGACCTAACTTTTTCATCTGAGGTGTTCTACAGTCTATATGCAGACAACCAGAAATTGGGTAAACTGATTACATGTGTTACAGATAAGGCATGTCTGCAAAATAACTTGATTACATTGACCATTTGGGCACAGGAGAATGATATGCTGATAAATACATCAAAAACTAAACATATGAGATTTGGAAGACATAAATTGAAAGGTGAATATTTAATACAGTGCACAATGATTGAAACTGTAGACTCATTTGAGGACCTGGGCATATGGGTAGATTCAGCTATGAGTTTTTCTAATCATATCAAACAACTGGTTAATGATAGTTATTTAACTATAGGTTGTATAAAAAGATTTATAAAGTCTAGGAAATCAAAAATGATGAAGTCATTGTTTGTTAGTTACATTAGACAGAAACTTGAGTATGGAATAACAATATGGAAACCCTATAAGAAAACAAGCATGAGTAAACTGGAAATACTACAGCAGAAATATACCAAGGGCTTCCATGGATGTGAAAATATAAGTTATTATGAAAGACTAAAATATCTGAACTTGTACAGTGTTTGTTATAGATATCTAACAGGAGATCTTATTCAAGTATATAGGGCATTTAGGGACAACTACTTCTGGAAATTTCTGGGGTTATCAAAAAGTACTAAATAATCATCAGACAACCTATGTAGAAAATTCTATAAGAATGAGAAGTGTACTAACTGGTTCTCTGACAGAGTAGCTGATGCATGGAGCAGACTAGCAAATTACATTAAAGCAAGTACTAATATAGATATGAAATATTTATATGTAGTATGTTTGTATGTATGTATGTAATCTTTGATGTGAGACAATCTAATTATACATTTGCTTTGGAATAGTTTCTAATTATTACAGGGCTTACTGGGACTACCGCATTTTTATTTTGAAAGAGACAGCTTTGTGATCAGACTGTACCACTGAGGTTTCTCTGTCTATAGAGGGAGTAATTAATGTTCCCATGAGTAGAGTATTTGATTGTATGGTGAGTGCCTCCAGTAGGTCTAAGTATGAGCTATGGGTTTCATGGGACAGAGAGGATGACCCATTGCTTGCTAGGATATGGTATGGAACTTTGTCTATTGTAATTTTCTCATGGAGAAACTCCAGCACACCATCCTGTTTAAACAACTTAGAGAAATGCTTGCTGTTAATGTAGATCATGAGTCCTCCATCTTTAGTCTCTCAATAGTGGTCTAAATGTGTGGAAGGCATTGAAACCATGCACTGCCAGAATACTTTGTGCCACTTTAAACCGCATCTTGGTAACAGCACAACTATCTATATTCTCAAGGGTGAGGAGAACATGTAGGGAGTGAAATTTCTTGTTTACACCCCTGGGATTGAGCAGTAACACCTTAAGGTTTCCTTGGGTTGAACTTGCTATGTTCGAAGGTTTGCTCTATGGGGGAGTATAAAGTTTTGGGAGTATTTGGAAGTCTAGTGGGGACAGATGCTGACCATCCTTGACAATGATTAATAAAGTAAATATTTAGTCCTTATAATCTTTCTTCACCCTAGAGCAGTCCATATAACTGTTCAGTTACCAGGACCCTTTATAATGGACATCTTGTCATTCTCTGTATAGTTCTTGTTGTAATACAGCTCCAAATGGAGATATGATTTGGATTTTCTCTCTCTGTCTTTCTCCTTCATTCCATATCTCATGACTGTCTCAGTTTTTACAATCTCCATTTTCTTTTGAAATGACTGATTATGGAAATTCCAACTGCTCTTCATCCTGTAGCCTTCATACATTTTGCTTTGCCTTGTACAAATATGTGTGCTTCTTCCTGTACTGCTCACTGCTATTACCTCACTTCAGGCTGTGGACTGTCCAGTGGTTGTTGGATTCTTATTATCTTTTACTTGTACGCCTGGTAGTTTTCTTCAGATTCTGTCATTATAGTATTTCTTTCAATAACAATTTCATTATATAATTTGCTTTGCATTTTATTAGCCTTCAGTCATGAACAGACCTGGTGAAAATCTGAGCCCATGCAAAAAATTTTGATTATATTCTAAGATTTTCAAGATGACAGTCCTGATAGCTTTTCTTACAGCTCTTTCTCATAATATTCTTCACTGTTTGGACAGTTTTCTGTCATTGCCCACTGAATTGCAGTTAAGAGTGAAGTGGGTCAAAGATTTCTGAATTCCCATTAATGCATACAAAACTTCTGAACTCTTTACTTGTGCACTGCAGACCACTGTCAAGCTATGAAAACATCACGTATCTCCTTTTTGAAAGCATTTAGTCTAATGCATTAATCACATTTATGCTTGTGTCTGTCAGTCTAAAAATTATGTGTAACTTGGAATTTTATTTATTTATTCTATTTTATTTGCAATTTGTTAACCGGGAAAGTCCACTGGGCCAAAATGAGCCCGTTTTCAATGGAGGCTCAGGGAAAAAAGCTCCATATTCAATTATTACAAAGCTAATATCAACAAAGTTAAGTACAATATAATTTTCAAAACTACTAAAAACACAGTAATATAGAAGACAGAATAATAACATTTGAGCAAGGTGTTGTAACAAAGCACTGAATAAAATTAAAACATAAGTATTTTGGAGTACATAAGTATAATTTGGAGTGCAGGCACTTATACACTCAAAGTTTCACGAGGTGAGAGGTAGGAAGAATTAGAGCAAGAGAGTATAATAGTGAAAGGTGAATAGGCTGAGATATGAGAGGAAATGAAATGAAGAGAGTCACTAGGTTGAGTTTTGAGAAAGGAGAAAAAAGGATGGGGGAGCAGAAAAGATATAGAGGGATTCAGGTGGGGTGAGAGCATGAGCATTCCCAGTGAAAAGAGAGATGGGAATGGAGCATGGTCTTGAAGGTGGAGTGGTTTTGGGTGATTCGAATGTGGGAGGTGTGTGAAATCCATAGACAAGCTAGGGAGAAAGACAGGAGAAATTGCTCAGGTGCAGGTAAGAGTTTGTACACTTTGAGGAGGTTCTGATTACTGGACCTGAGTAGTCTGTCCGGATGATGCAAGGTGAGTATGGAGGAGAGGGAAGGGCAGTTAGAAGATCTGAAAATTAGTTTGTGAGCAGTTAACAGCTGAATGTAAGAGAGATAGTGGGATAGTTCCAGCCAGTTCAAGGAGGGGAGTGCATCACAGTGGTGGGAGGAGGATTTGATCCCAGTAGCAAACTTAGAGATTTTATTGTAGCAGGATGACAGTTTTGACTTTAGGGAGGATTGAAGGTTGGTGAGTAGTGGGGCTCTATACAAGAGAGAGGGGATGAGGTAGGACAGTATATGTTTGGAAGAGGGAGTGAGATAATGGCTGTGACGATACAATATTCCAAGGTTTTGGTGTATTTTCTTAATACTAGTTTGTATATGAATGTCAAACTTTAAATGTTAATCAATGATAACACCTAGAAGTTCTGTATGGGAGACTATTTCAATGGGAATCTTATTCTGATTGACTATAGAGAAGGAATTTTTTATTGATAGAGGTGTTTTTAGATGGGGTAAAGATCATGATTTTGGTTTCGGATGCATTGAGAGCAAGGTGATTTTTCAGCATCCAAGATTCAGTACAAGAGAAGGCATCTTATGTTAGTTGCTTGAGTTTGGGGAGAGATTGAGCATAGCAAATTATGGTGGAATCATCTGCGTATTGGACAAGTTTGCTATTACCAATGCACTGACGAAAATTATTAATGCAGATGTTAAAATGTAAGGGACCCAGTATTGAGCTTTGTGGAACTCCTGTTGGATTGTAAAAGAAGGAAGAGGTACTATTGTTCCACTTGACAGCTTGCTGTCTATTAAAAAGGTAACTGGAAAAACAGTTAATAGAGGAGGGGGAGAGATTGAGATGAGAGAATTTGGACAAGCGAATGTTGTCAAAAACAGTATAAAAGGCCTTTGATAAGTCTAGGAGAAGGGTAGATATAATGTTGCCAGAATCTCGGGCATGGTTGATGATGTCAAGGAAGGAGAGATGGGCAGTGGTAGTACTATGTCCAGGTCTAAATCCATGTTGAGCTGGAGAAAGAGGTTGATTGTCTAGGAGGTAGGGAAGGAGTTTTAAGTGTATGTATTTTTTCAAGGACTTTTGAGATAGGGAACAGGATGGCTACAGGACAGAAGTTGGAAATGTCAGTATTGTTGCCTCCTTTGTGGAGGGGAATGATGAACGCTTTCTTCCAGTACATAGGATTCTTGGATTGAACGGTTGATAAGTATGGTGATGGGAAGGGCTATGCCATCAACAGCTAGCTTGAGAAAGTTAGATGGAAGGTTGCCTGGGGCATGAGAGCATGGTTTTAGTTTTAGTAGAAGTTTTTTTTATTGTGCAGAGAGACTGGTTGTATAGTAAAGGGGAAGAAGAGTAGTGTTGATGTCAGTGAGACCAGAGTTGAGGGTGTGGAATGAGGGTGGAGTAGAAGTGTTATTGGAGAATGATGTGGTGAGCTTGGCTATTGAATCAATAAAGAAAGAGTTGAATTGGATAGCTAAGATATGATCTGGAGAGTTAGGGTCAGGGCAGAGATTGTCTTTTTTGCCAGGAGAGGAGAGCAGATATACTGCTCAAAAAATTTTGGGGTTTGGATCTATGACTGTTTTGAAGCTTGGAGTAGTAGGACTTTCAGTCTAAAGCAATTTGTTTTTTCACTTTATTACAGAGTTGCTTATACTCAGCAAGGGTGTTAAGTGTTTTAGATTTATGGTAATGCTTCCAAGATTTATCTCACAAATGCATGAGTGTAATAGTTGCTTTAGTTAGCCAAGGGGTAGATTTGGTTTTGATTCTTTTAGTTCTGGTGGAGCGAAGCTATCTAGTAGGTTATTGAATGTAGTATTGAAGTATGTAACAGCGTCATCAAGAGGGAGAGTTTTTGCAGAGTTCCAGTTCATATGTTTTAGTGAGTCAGAGAAAGCTAGAGGGTTGAAGTTTTTAGGGTAGGAGTTGTGATGTAGTTGTGGTGAAGATAGAGGGAGGATGGTGAGCGACGAGCAAAGGCAGAGAGATGATCACTGAGGGAGTTGAGTAGGATGCCATTGTCAGAAATGGAGTTGGGGTAAGAAACTAATATCCAATCCAGAATGCTACCGGAGTTATCTTTATTAAATCTGGTAGGAGAGGTAATTATTTGGTTGTAGTTGCATAGGTTTATATTCTGAGGTGATGTAGGTGATTAAATAGTAGTCCAGTTTATATTTACATCACCCAGGAGTATAGTTTTATTGCTTATGTTGGAAAGTTTTCAGAAGGTGTTACTTTGTATATACTGTCGGAATAATAATTTCACCCACATATGAGATGTATGTCATCTCTGAGCTTGAAAAAATATGTACCCACTTTCCTCAACTGATATCATAAAATGGTAGCATTTCTTCCTATCATTTGTTGCTAGGATACAGACTACAGATTGCTCACTTCTAAATTACTTTTTTCTGTGTGAGTTAACCTTTCTATTTATCAATCGATTGGAAGCAATGCATTTTGTAAAATTTTGAATATTACATTATTGACAGAATATATTTCTTCTTGGAAAAAAATTATACTGGATTTTTTTCCATGCTGATGATTTTGCTCAGGCTAACCTTTGATTAAAAAGTATTTTAGTTGCTGAGTTTCTAAGTCACTTCTTTTGTATTTTTTGTTGTGTTTGGTAAATCTTGTATTATCCAAAGGATGCCCAATTTTGTATAAGACAGTTCTACATACATTTCTGTGAAATCTGCTCTCCTTAAATATATCTGCTGTGTGTAGTTTCTTGACTGGCCAGCATTTCACTTTCAGAACAAAGTATATTGGTGTGCAAGGGTTTGTGATCTATTTCTACTCAAACTTTTGCCATAGGCTTATTTATGGGATTTCTCATATCCATTGGGTATGTGTAAATGCCCTTAACACATCGGCACCAATTTTGTTCTCTTTTAAGATCTTAGGTACAATATAATTTGGACAGGTATAATATCATTTTGGAGGAGGGGAGCTTTGGTAAATAGTTCATTAGCACTTCAAAACTCTCTAACTGCTCACAGCATTCACAGGCTACATATTGCTTTAACAGCTATCACAGAGTCTATATAAGACAATATGCTTCAACTTTATCAGATATTGCATCATTTCCATAAACCACTGTAACTCTTGCTTAATTTCTGAAATTGATGTTTGAAAACCCTGGAGATTTTTCTGCATCACATTTCAGTCTTTGTGATATAAAGATAAGACTCAGTCATTTTAGATTGTTAGTTAGTTCACACTTGCCATTACTGAAGTTAGATTTATGCTGTCTTAATCCAGTTATCAGATGTATCAGTCATTTGTCATGATCTTCTTTCTCCTGATTCCACAACAGTTGGCAAACAATTATGCTTATTGCAACAGCTCTTATGGATACCTCTGCTGCTAACAAAATATAGCATAGCGAATTACAGAATTTCAGGACTTGGACCTACCTAATGGCATAATAAGTGTACAACTGAACCATTGTCAATAGGTTCATTGGTGTATACTAAGCAATTAAGCAAGAAGGCCATTGAGAAGCTGGATGCTGCAGTTTATCTACTTCCCTGTCCATAAGGGAATCACAAAGGTGAAGTTACAATTAAGATTCCATTTAGTCAGAGAATGTGCCATTTATGTGGTAGAAAGAGAAGCATTCTTGTTTCCTAAAATGTACATTACATTTTTTTGCATGTAGCATTAGTCTGTGGTCCCAAGACCATGAATTGCATGAATCGGTGATCAGCAAATGTGGTCATTCAAGCTATAAATGGTGAAAAGATTGCCATCTTGCATTCTTTCACTGACTCCTTTCATTGTATACAGTGGGTACAATTCTCTTTCATTTATGCTGTTCAAATCTAACAGATCAATGCAAATTTGTACCCTACCTTCTTTAAAAATGTGTTCATAGTGTTGAGGAATTCTTTTGACTTTAATTGCTTTTAGTGATACCTAATACATTCCTGTTATTACATAATTCAGTTTCAATAAGTATGTAACCATTTATGGGGCCACATACCATTGGTACAGCATCATGTTTTATTTCTGTGTGATACTTAGTTGCAATCATAGTCATACAGGATATTATTGCAATACTTCTGCACAATATCTGAGCTGTTGGTGTGACATTGTGAACATTTCCCACCATTCACAACTTCTCATAAGCTGCAAAACTCAAGCTATTATAACAATTTACTCTTCTAAGTCCGATTATTTAAAGGATGAGTGTGTATTCTCTAGTTTTGTACTCACACTTGAATAGATGTTGACTAAGTATGACATCCAGTGGCTGCAACAGGTTAACAATGCAACCCTAGAGCTTCCTTCAGAGCCATTTAGCACCAGCTATTTAAAAGTACTTTTTGAAAAAATAAATGCCACTCTCTGCACCAGTATCTAGTTTAAGTTCAACATCATGACATAGGTTAATAGGTCCATAGGAATATACTAGGCTATCAGGATACAGACCATTACAAGCCTAGCCAATTAACCATATTTAAACAGTCCTTCCATCCTCAATTAGGAAAGCACACGAGAGACCATGGGACAGTTTGGTGCTACTCATCCAGTTATCTAGATTTATCTTGAAGATGACAATGGTGCTATTTTGTTTTACATGTAGTGGAAATGTGTTCAGAATTTGGGGAGTACATTGCTATATGAGTTTATCCTGACAGCCTATCTTATTTATCTATTGATGATGGTTTACAATCTTTAAGTGGATATTTAAGATCTATTTGCTCTCAGAAGGAGTAGAAAGTAAAGGGAGGATGTATCATGTCTCAAAAGGTTAGACACAGATCACCATTAGAGACATACACAAAGAAAGCTGCCAGTCTATGTCAGCAACTGAGGGTCTTGAGATCTTTGATCCTTTTAGCTCAGAATCGCTGAGGTTTCTCAAACTGATTGATATATTCAGAAAAATGCATACCAAAATGTAACTGATGACAGATTGATAAAGGGAAATTAAGACTTCTTTGCATCTAGAGGAAATGCTTTTGGAAATTAGATGAGAATGTATAACCATTTACAAACTACTATAAAGATTTGATAGTAAAAAGGTAAGGAATTGGCAACAAGACTACTTAGATCCCTAATAACATTGTCGAATTGGAGGAATGTGTTACCTATATGCTATGATGTAGAAATGTTTTAAATACACAAATAAACTATATTACTTTTTTACATTTATTTTGAGATCATTGTTCTTGCAATTATTTTAACAATTAGTTCAAAATATTTAGTTCTAAAATGTAGAACTGCTCTCCTACTTCACTGCTTTAGATGCATTTTCCAAAGTAAGTGCTTAAAGTTTATGCACTTCCACAGTAATACTAAACAGATTGTTGCCCTGTTGTTGTTTTTGAAACAAGAAAATTTGTTTGCACTTGTTGCTTTTACTTTTTTTTTATAATGAATTTATGTGCAGAAATATGTTTGCTAGTGAATAGCTGTTCACGAGTGTGGAGGTGTAGTAACCCATTTTTTTTTTTGGTTTACTTTCAGAGAGCACCAGACAGAGTTTGTAAGAATGCTGCACCACATAATGTGAAGCAAGTCTGCTTTCGGACATGAACAACAGGTGCACGAGGGTGGAGTGTTGGCATTAAGTTTGAATGTAGATCATGTTAGTGAATAACTGTGTATTTTTATTAGTACTTAATTTTAAGATGGGTTTTTCTGTAGAAGGGAGGTTGTAGAAGGGATATTAAATTTACCAGATTAATATCTTTAGATTTTTTTTTTAAAAGTTTGATTTTATGTTTCAAAGATTGAGCTAGATTGAGGTAATTCAAAGAGGTAATATATAGAGGGGGAAAGGGGTTGAGGTTGTTTGATTTGGATAATACACACCACATTTTGCTGGATAAGGCATTTGTGTTTTTTGTTTTTGTTTTTTGATGTTGAGAACTAAAAACTCTAATTGAGCAAATAATTTTATAGTATAAATGGAAGTTTGCTTTTACTTTTTTTTTTTTTTTTTTTTTTTTTTAGAGAAATGCATTTTGTAGTATATATTCTGTAAGCATAGTTAAATTTTGGTCAACTTTTTCTGTCACACTTAAAGCCACATTTACTGCAGCTTGAATTATATTGAATTAGCAGCTTTTTTCTGGACTCCCACCTTTTTTACAGTACACTGCAACATTGGCCCATTTTTCATATCCATAGCTTTTACCACACTCTCCACTTATCTTCTTAGTTTGCTTTATTATTTTATTCAAATATGTTAGACAACTTTTCATAAATAAATTGTTTTAATTGCACACTCATAATTTAACTTTTCATATGCACATCTGCAGCTTTGTCTGTTTCCCTTAAAAGTCTGCCTTTGCTTCATCGTTTTATACATTAAAAAGTATTTGCTTCATCATTCTATACATTAGAATAGTTCTCTCCCTTAATAGAGGAAAGTACATCTTGTTAAATTCAGAGTTTTGGCAAAATTTCTCAGGTCATTATTTTATATGTATATCGTCTCTGTAGAATCTTGCCGACTTGTCAAGAACAAATGTATTATAAATGGCAGAGTCTTTCTAGTCCTCTAGTAATAACTGAATTGTTCTCTAATTGATGACATTTTTTTCTTTTTCTATTTTAAGAAAAGCAAAGGAATTAGATATACTCATATATTATTCACATGAATATAAGGAGAAATAGAGCACAGTGAAGCTTTTCAGGCATTTCAGGTAATCCACTTATTATGAGGACTAAATCAAGTGTCCAAATTTCAGCAATAATTCTTTCTAGTGAAATAATTCCAGTAGAGTACATTTGGGTCATAATTCTACTGAGAATTATAATTTTCTACTTCCAAAGAGAGCCTCTCTTGGAATCAAACATAGTTCTTCATATCTGTATGTGTACTTACTCATTCCTGGCAGATAGTTCAACACTCTTTGATACAGTATGGCATTAGGAGGTACAACAAATGACTAACCTTTTTTCTCTGTGTAAAAAAGAATGTACCTTATGACCTGCAAATTACTGTAGCTATCTTCTTATCATTAAATCAATATTTTTTTACTCATATAATTTTTATTTTGAATATGAAACAAACAATAAATGAATACTTATTACAATTTACAATCATATTACTTAATAAATTAACTATATACAAATTTACATTCAGCCTGACGTGCAAATTGAATGATAACAAGTTATACAAAAGTAGTTAAATTTAACTTTTTTTTCCAAGGATTATTAGTTAATGGCATAGGAAACATTCTTAATTCTTTGGTTTTAACTTCCATTAAGACTGTCTTCTTCATTAAACACAGAAAATCTTCTCTGCTAGGTACTATAGTAGAATACCATCTCTTTGTTATGCATTTCCTAGCTATAGCTAGTATTGTCCAAAGTACATAGAGGTTAGTTTTATTAAATAAAAAAACCCTTCAGCTATATTCAGTAATATTAAAGCTTTGGTCATGAGAAAATTATCTGTATGAATCGCCTGCATAAAATGATTAATATTTTCCCAAAAGGGTTTAATTTTTATACCTTCGTAGAAAATGTGAGACCAATCAGCTTTATCGATCTGTTGACATCTCCAGCATAACCCATTCCTAGAAGGATTTGATTTTTTTCAGGAGTTAAAAAGGATCTATGGAGGCATTTCCAGCTAAATATTCTCCAATAATGAGAACAAGAAGTCAATTTTACCAAGAGTAGTATGTTTGATTTATTTTCTAGGGTTAATTGAATCAAATATCCTTTAGTAATAAACTGCCGATATGCTAGTTTGAGTAATGATTTCTAGTTTTTTATTAGATTATATAAGTATGAAGTTCCATTTTTCATATTCTCATTATTATATTACTATTATATTACTATATTATATAAGAAACTAAGAGTAATGCTACTCAACGCCAGAAGTCTAAACCTCAAGATGCACGCACTCGAAACTCTCCTTAGCATGGAGAACATCGATATCTGTGCAGTAACAGAAACCTGGTTCAGGGTCGAGAGCACCCCAGCACTACCAGGTTATACCTCATACCATGCTTTTCGGCCCCAAAACTTGGACCGAACCACAAAAGGAGGGGGAGTATCGATATTCATCAAAGATACCCACACCTCCAGGTTGGTGGCAAAGCACGAAGCATCAGAGACTATCCATGTGCAACTAACAGTGGGTAAAACTGCCTTCCAGTTTATAGCCTGCTACAGACCACCCTCCCAAACCCAGGAACCCCACTTGGCCTTTCTGAGAACACTGGAAAATATGAAGGTCTCTCCAAACACCATTATATTGGGCGACTTCAACTACCCAAACATAGACTGGGAGCATTACTCTAGCTCTAACACCCTAGCCCAAAGGTACCTAGAATTTATAAACTCAAATGCTATGGAACAACTTGTTACCACTCCCACAAGAGGGGAAAACATACTGGACCTGATCATCACCGACATGGGGACTCTATGCTCCAGACCAGAAGTGTATCCCTCACTGGTAAGATCAGACCATAAACTAATCTCACTGGATATTCACATCCCGACCCCACCCCCTGCCCAGAAAACCACAGTGAAAAACTTCTCTAAAGCAAATTTCACACTCCTCAAAACCGAGGTGGAATCCTTCAAAGCCCCGGCCTGTGGAAAATCTGCCCAGACCGCAGAATCCTTTATAAACGCATTCTATGAACACCTTCAGGAATGCATGGATCATCGATCCCAAATAAAACCAAGACCCAATCCTCCAAAGGCAGACGTCCTGTCTGGTGGACCCCAGCCATAAACAAACTATACAACAGAAGGAGGAAGCTACTAAATGATAGAGCAAAATCCCAAAAAGGGAAGGCATCACTGATCAGTATTAGCAAAAAACTACGGGCACTCATAAAATTGTCTAAGGCCAGCTTCAAGAGAAAAATTGCACAGGACACTAAGGATAATCACAAGGCTTTCTTTAGTTATGTTAGGAACCTGGGTGGTAATTCCCAGATATGCTCAGAATTAGTCCAAAATGACAAAAAATACATTGAACCCACAGACATTGCCAACATCCTAGCTGACAGGTTCAGTGCAAACTTCTCACCCCCCCACCAAAAAGGCAAATATCTATCCCAGTAGAGTGCTGCCCCCCTGACATCTCAGATGCTCAGGTAAGAGCCGCCCTCTCCAAAGCAAAAAACACAGCATCAATGGGACCAGACGGTGTCCCTGGCTGCATCCTACATGAACACCAAGAAGAGCTAAACCCAAACATAAAACTACTGTTCAATCTCAGCCTTACTACAGGATATGTGCCCAAAGAGTGGCGTACAGCAACAGTGGTCCCTCTCCATAAAGGTGGTGCCTCAATGGATCCTGGAAACTATCGCCTCATAAGCCTGACTAGCATGGTCTGCAAAGCTATGGAAAGGATCTTCATGGACCTCATAAATAAAAATACTGGGGACCTACAGACACTGGATCCTACCCAGTTCGGCTTTGTTAAGGGCAGATCCTGCCTCTTAAACCTGGTTGATTTTTTTGAAACAGTCACCAAGGCCATTGACGAGGGGAAGGTGGTCCACACAGCCTACCTGGACCTCGCAAAAGCCTTCGATACAATACCCCACTCGGGCATTATAGATAAGCTCACCAGCTTAAATATAAACCCCTATGTCACTAGATGGATTGCAAACTGGCTCAAGGACAGAACCCACATGGTTAGAATTGCTGGAGCCATGTCAGACTCCAAACCAGTTACAAGTGGTGTCCCACAAGGCTCAGTCCTGGGACCTCTCTTGTTCGGTATATATTTCTCGGAGGTACAGGCCAACACGGAAGGACTGTGGCTGACCAAGTTCGCAGATGACTGCAAACTGGGTACCATAATTGACTCTCTAGCTGACACAAGCATCCTCCAAAAGGGCCTCATAGAAACAGACAACTGGTGCCAGAGCCATGGCCTCAAGCTAAATGCCAAAAAGTGTATAGTCATCCCCTTTGGCAAAAACAAAGTGCCCGCAAATTACCACATAGGTGGTAATCCATTAAGTACAGAAGAAGTAATTAGGGACCTGGGGACCCAAGTTGATAGCAGTCTCTCATTTGACAACCACGTGGCCAAAGTGGTTAGAAAAACATTTTATATAGCCCACCTAATCATGAAGGGATTCACATCTAGATCAGGGGAGGTCATTGTGCCTCTTTACTCATCCCTCATCAGGCCCATAATTGAGTACAATGCCCCTTTTGGGATGTACCTTACCAGACACCTGCAGCAACTGGAAAGACCCCAAAAGTACCTCACCAAGAGGATCAATGGGCTCAAACAGATGCCATATGCTGCCCAGTTAAAGAAACTCCAGCTCTACTCAGTGGCATACCGCCTGTTCAGAGACGATCTGTGCCTGACGTATAAAGCCATGTCCAACCCGGAATTAATGGACATGCTGCACCTCAGAAAATCCAAATCCCGTCGAGCTACGCGCTCGAGAGACTTGAACCTCAGCACTGAAATAAATAGGGCAAGCTGGAGGGACAGATTCATAACCCAGAGGCTCCCTTCACTCTGGAATAAAATCCCAGTCCAGGTTAGGCAGAGTCCCTCACTGACTCTCTTCAAGAGGAATCTTGATGAGTGGATGGGAGATCATAGGTTTACCCCGGGTATCACTTCTGTGTCACTGTTAGACAGAGGCACAGTATTCTAACCTCAAAAAAGGGCATAGCAAAATAAATTTAAAATGGGTGGCGAAAGCCAAACACATTCTGGCTAGGCTTATAAATGCCCTAGGGCAGATAGCCTAGTATGAATGAACCTATGAGCCTATATATAATTTCAAACAGTCTGGTTATACATTTTTGTGGATTTGAGAAAGAAGAATTATTTGTTATCCTACATAGATCCTTGGAGTATGTCAATATATTCTGAAGTATTAGCCCTTCATGAGAATTTAATTTATAAGTTGACATCATATATTGTATATCCAAAACTTGTTGATTTTTTATACAATGCAGCCAGCAAATTAGTTTTTTCTGTTCCCAAGAGATGAATATGTCCCTATGAATTCTATCTGGAAAGTTTTTAGTAATGCTGAAGGGAATTGATGTTGTGAAACAAAGCTTTAAATCCATATTCATATTTATAAATTTCCTAAAGTGATCAAATAAACGATTTATTAAATTTGACCTAGTTAGTTTAGTTATATTGTATTGTAAATTTAAACTCAATGAGTACCATAATATATTATCCTTATCTATAATAATAGTATTTTTAAGTAATTTGTTTTAATTTATTATTATAGTTGTATGTAACAATTTCCAGTTGGATGTATAACTAGGATTAATCCAGTCAATCACAGTTTTAAGTAGAGTAGCTCTTATATAGGATTCAATGTCTGGAAAATTTATTCCTCCCTGATCCCATTATCTGGTATGGTGGGTATATGCAGTTTTGTTTCTTTTAGGATACCATAAGAATCTTAGCAGTATTGATGTTATTTTCTTAAGATAGATTTTCTCAGGAATTAACAAAGTGGCTTGTACTACATACAAAATTTTAAGAAAGAAGAACCCTTTTAATCAGCCGTAGTCTATCTTTAAAAACTATGCATAAGTGATTATATTTGTACACTAGAGAATTTATTGTATCCATGACCCTTCTATAATTAATACTAAATATATCTTGTATATTCTCACACAGATCTATCCCCAGGTATTTTATTGCTGAGACTTGTTCTCCTATGATATGATTCTTGTCTATTTGTATTTCATTCTTTTTATTTAATAATAAATGTTTAGATTTTTGGTTATTAAAATGGAGTCCTGAGATCTTATGAAATTTCTCTATCAGAATATTTAGTTCATCTAAAGCTTCTTTTGAATTCAATAGTGTAAGAAGTACATCATCAGCAAAGAGAGTGATATTGGAATTATATTGTCCAAATATATTTATACCTTTTATCTCTGGATTATTTCATAATAATATAGCCAATAACTCTATGACTAATGCAAATAAAATGGGTGACATAGGGCATCCCTGTTTAGTACCTCTCATAATTTGTATAGCCTCTGAAGTAAAGGGTCATATTTTAACATAAGCTAAGTTATTTTCATAAACCTTTTTAATAAATGTTATAAAGGAGAGAGGAAAAGCATATGCTTCTAGAATTTTAATTAAATAATCCAAATTTAAGGAATCAAATGCTTTTTCAATATCCAGTCCGATTCTCAAGGCTTCTATATTTATTTAAATAATCAATTAATGTTAATATTCTTTTAATGTTGCCATGTGCATATCTATTTTGAATAAACCCAGTTTGGTAGTTGTTGATTATTTCATACATTTATTTTTTTTATTCTGTTTACCAGGATAGACATAAATATTTTATAATCATTATTTAATAATGAAATTGGCCTATATGAACTATAATAGCTAGCCTCCTTATTTCTTTTAAAACGGGTATGATTAAAGAGTATCTCCATGAAGGTGGAATTACTGCATGGGTTTGAATTTCAATTAGTGTTTTATGTAACAATGAGGTTATATTTATGGGAAATAATTTGTAAATTTCTGTGATTAAACCATCTATTCCAGGAGATTTACCAGTTTTACTTTCTTTGATTTTATCAGTAACTTCGTTGTGTGTAATGGGTTTTTGTAATTCTTTTTGTAAACTTGAGGATTGATTTAATTTTAGCGATCATATTTTCTAAATTGAAATGTTCTGTTGTAGTATTCTTTCTTTTATAATGATTTCTGTAATGACACTTGAAAGCATCTAGTATATCTCCTATTTCCGAAACGTTCTTACCTTTTTCTTCATGTAAGATTTTAACAATAGAATAAGCTTTAGATTGCATTTTAACTTTAACAGATAAATTATGTAAGTGATTTGGAGAAGTAGCATAAGACTTTATTTTTAACCTCTCTATGGCTAAATTAGTTTTATGACTTAATATTCTGTTATATCTTTTATTTAAGTCTTTTATTGTCTTCTTATTTTCAATCGAATTCAAAGACTTTTTGGATTTATATAATGTGAGTTTTCTTTGTAGTCTTGGTGTCCTGATTCACATTCCTTGAGTCTATTTTTATACCAACCAATTGCTTTTCTATAAATATAAACTTTTAGTGAGTCCCAAACCATTACTATGTTCACTTTTGAATTGCAATTTATATCTAAAAAGAAATTAAGTTCATTCACTAATCATTGCTTAAATTCTTTGATTTTTATAATGTATGAGGAAATTCTAGAAATGAATGTTAGTGGTTTAAAATCTATTTGTATTTTTAGGACTAGTGAATTGTGATCTGATAGAGGACATGGGATTATTGAGAAAGAAGTATTTTTTGTTTGAAGATCCTAAGAAGTGTATAGTTTATCTATTCTGGTTTGAGTACCAAATCTATAATCTTGGTGAGAAAATAACAATGAGTTGCTATCTTTAGCATTAAAGGTATCTCTCAATTTTAAAGACTCTATCCATCTTTTTAATAGTTCTGCAGTAGCTGTTAAATGTGGAGATTGTTTTATTAGTAGTTTCAGAAGTATCAGTAATACAGTTAAAATCCCCCCATTATAAAATTGCCTTTAGATATATTTATAATTTGATCTAGATGTTTTTTAACTGTTCCCATCCCAATACCAGGAAACCAGTATAAGTTTACTAGTGTCCACAGCCTATTATTAAACTTCAAGCTGACTATAGCTATAAGACCATCATTATCTACATATTTGTGTATTAGTTCAGGGTTTAAGGAATTATTTCTCCATAAAATTATTACTCCACTCTTCTTAGATTTAAATTTGGAGCATGCTAAGGTCAAATAATCACTTGGGTTTAGATTGCATTTGAAATATGAAATTATCATTGTTTTTGAAGTGAGTTTCCTGTAAAATAATTATTTGAGCTCTATTTAACTTTAGATATCTTAATAAGTTAGATCTTTTACTTGGGCTATTTAGGCCATTAATGTTTAAAGATAATAAAGAAAGATCCATATCAAATTATTTTGAAGAAGTGTTTAAAGTGCCATTGTATTTACTTGGAACCATCCCCTCCTCTAATATTAAAATATTATTAATTTGTAAACAGCCATCTATCCCAGTGAAGCATGTTATCACTAAAGTAATCAACAAGTATAAGTCAGGCTTGGTGAAACTAATTAAAGTTCTAAAAACTAAAGTAAATACTAAAATTAAACTAGTTTGATTATTAATCCCTACCCATCATGGAATGGAAAACATTCCTAGTCTAATAGATAGGTACATCTGATGAACTATCATTCTAACTTCCTTTTTTCATTCACTTGAGCTCTATATATACACTTTTAAATATTAAAGGAGTCTATTAAAACTACTATTATTGTGATTTTAAAACAGTTGCAGAAGGTATTATTTTATATAAATTAACAACAATATCATTACCATCTATAAATATAAACATATGTAATTGTACTATACTGATCATGAAACTTATTCAACTTGTTTGTATCAAAAAATCTTTCCATATTGGATATAATAATCACTTGTTTGAAACACAAAAGTTATTTAAAGCCTTAATCAAAGAGGCTTGCAACAAATAACATATATTGTTGATGGTTATCACTTCCTGTAACAGACAAGCATACACTTTCAATTACTGTTCATTAAAGCTAAAAGAGACTGTATAAATTATTTCATAACATAAATGTGACCATTAATCTTATTAAGCTTCAGCAGGCATTTATAGTTATGTTATGGAAAGGCTTTCAAAGGGAGTGTATGTACTTATATTTACAAAGTGATGTAAAGCATAACAGTTCAGTATATATGACTATCAAATGTTTACAGTATTCTAGATGCTTAGTTTACATTAATGTTATATTTTGTTAAAATATGGTTCAAACATCAAACTGTTTTAGCTTTATATTCCCATTTATGAGATATAACTGATTAAATGATCTCTAATCTGTTTCCATAAGTAAAATATGTTAATGCTTCTATAAGCTATGAGTAACCCAATAGCCAATCAACTCCTTTCCTACTCATTGCTATAATAGCATAAAACTCAACAGCTATAAAGAAAGCTGATAACTGATTGTATAACTCATGCAACCTGCAGTCTTAGAAATCTTCATTTTAAAATTCATGAGCTCTCATTTCCCTGCACAAACACTTCACTGTGACAAAACAGCCCATTATACAGTTTTTCCCCTCTTCCTTTCCTTCCTCTTCATAATGAGCTTAAGACGTTCATTATTAAAAAGCTGTTGTGCTAGGTTCTGTATATACCGTGGAACAAGTTAACATCCCTTCTCCAATCCAAGACACAAACAGTCCTGCAATTCAAACAAGCAAGCAATGACATAGTTTAAAGCATATCTTTAAAGGATCATTATTTCTGTTTGCATATCACATCTCATGTCTTTCCATAAGTCCGCTGGAATTCTGCCATTCATCTGCGTCTATCCCAACCAAAGAAGTCGGCATCCCTCCAAAACAAGCATCAGGACTCAGTGACTGGGACTCAGTACAAGCCTCCTTCCAATTCACATCAGCTACGAACAAATCCAACACATGTTATTTCAATATTAACTGTCACTACCCAGTTATGTTCCTTAACTTAAAATGGAAGTCATTCACAGTTACCAGAGACTCAACAATAATACAGCCTGAAAAACCATTGGGATACCACTCTACAGTTCTATCGCATTCAAAGGGATATTTCATCTAGCGACTAGAGTTCAGTTCATCCAAAAAGAAACATCAATAAGCAATTTAATAAAAAAATAATTAACTAAATAAATAAGCATGGGACCAACAAACTGAGTATGACAGGGCTATAAAACATAATGCTTTAGCTTTGATATTACTGGATTGTATGAGTAACTATATCAAATACTTAATTCTTAACATATTCTTAGAAGAAAGAAAGAAAAAAAAATATAAAAGAGACATGAGGCAAAGGCGAAAGGGAATGAAATGGTAGAGAGAAATGGTTTATAACTAATATATATCTAAATTAGTAAATCATGTGTGAAGAGATATAGGAAACATACCTTTTCCTGTATATATGTATATATATATATATATATATATATATATATATATATATATATATACATGAGATTAGAAGTTTTGTAACATATTAAATCCACTGAAAGAGTTTTTAATAATTAGGTTGCAGTTGATACTTTGAGAGATTTTACAGCTGTTGGTACTTTAGTTTCTGTTTTCTGCTTCTTTTTAACATCAGTCCAACCATTTTAATGGGTTCCGGCATGTAGCCCGCAAGACAATTCCCTGCGAGCTACATCGCCGAACCCAAATGGCGGCACTTTGCCGTAGTGCAATATGGCTGAAAAGCCTAGCCGCTGCAGCTGTAATCTATGTACGGGCAGAGACAGCCGTACCGGATGTGTAACACATTCCTTATTTACATTCAAGGAATGCATTTATTTACATATTTATTTATTATGTTGTCAGACTTGACAATAAAATAAATAAATAAGTAAATAAATGCATTCCTTGCATGTAAATAAGGAATGTGTTACACATCCGGTACGGCTGTCTCTGCCCGTACATAGATTACAGCTGCAGCGGCTAGGCTTTTCAGCCATATTGCACTACGGCAAAGTGCCACTGCAGCCATTTGGGTTCGGCGATGTAGCTCGCAGGGAATTGTCTTGCGGGCTACAAGCCGGAACCCCATTTTAATCAGTGGTTCTCTTCAAGGAAGGGGATGCCCATTCCATATCTTCTGAGATAGTTATGATGTTATTGCTTTTGATGAATTGTAGAGCTTCTTCCAGAGTGTTGAGGGTTCTCATCTCACTTAGGTGCTATATTTTTATTTTTGCAGGGAAGGCTATTTGAGCTTTAATGTTGTTCTGTTTTATAGTTTTTATTAGTGGCCATACCTTTTTTCACTGTTCCATCACTTTAGTGGAGTAGTCATTATCGAATATTTTAGATTCTGATTATATTTAATAGGACTTTTCCTCCACACTGTTTTTAACACCAGTTCTTTGTCCATGACAGATGAACATTTTATTATAATTGATCTTGTTGGCATAGAATATGATGATGAGGTTAATGCTGAAGTTGTATTTCCCAAAGCATGATGTGCCCTTTCTATACCAAATGAAAAGCCTTCTTTAAGATCTAGAATCTCTGGAATCCATGAATTTAAGAAGGATATAATCTCCCCTCCTTCAGTTTTTTTAGGTAAACCGAAAATCCTGATATTTGACCTTTGCCTATTTTCTAGGTCATCTACTTTATTGGAGAACCAGGTATTTTGCTTCAGGAGAAACTCTGTTTGTGTTTCCTCTTCTCTAAGCCTTCCATCAATGTCAGACAAAGAAGTTTCAGTGGTTGTTATCTTTGACTGATGTCGCTAAAGTATTTCTTTGAAGACCTCTGTTTGTTTCTGATAGTTCTCTTTTAGATTCTGTACATTAACCTTGAAATCATCCATTTCATTGATAATTCTTGTAATGTGGTTTTCTCCACTTGTAGTTCATTTTTTAGTGTCAGATTAGAATGAGAATTTTTCAGGTTACTCATCTCTTGAATTGTTGTATATAGACTACTGAATAATTTGACATGGAATTTCCTGTAAAAATCCACCAAAACTTGTATTTAGTTACTTTAGACTATTAACTAATTATTTGTAGTATTTTTGTTAGAAATAAATAATATAATTTCCTGGTTTTAATACTAGTTATGGAGCTCCAAAACATGTTGCCTTCAGTTAGCCACCCCGTTAAATCAATATATTGATGTTTCATACTTCAAACAGGCCGATGTGATTCCAGTTGCATGTCCATTTTGCTGTTCCAAAGAGAAATGTCATATAGGCTGATGATGGGCTTTCTGTTGAAGGACAGCATCCATGGATCCATTACAATCATAATATGTGCAAATACCAGGGACCTGTAGACCAGTGGTACAGTAGAGAGTGCAGTATTCCAACAAAAAGTCCTACCCACAACAAGAAAAACATTACTGTTGACCTGCTGCATGACACTGATTTTGCATTTCTAACTAAGACCTTGCTCAACCCTAGATTTAGGCTTTCTCTGATCCCCTCAATCCTGCTAGGTAGTCTTGGTTCTCACCATGGTTTATCAGCAGGAGATGAATATGGAATTGACTATGGCAGACTTGTCTTCCCCTTCACAGCATGCAGAGTTTTATGTCCAACTCACTAGTGCAACTGAGCAAAGTTGTTGAGATTGTTATGGAAGGAGTTTTTTTTTTTTTTTTAGTTCCATTTCTACAGTTGAAATATCTGGGGATTTATTTGACAGGACTACAGCAGCCAACCCTGTTCTTATGTGTCTGCTATTGTAAGTCAAGGATGGTCTTATTTCAAAGAAAAAAAACAGAGCCGCGTTTTCTTTGCTAATTGATAATCGTTAGTCTGATTATGCCATACTAACAAAAACATGGTGTTAATAAGTTTGAAAAAAATACTGACAAGAAATATATATTTTTGATGTGTGATGTTTTATATTTCGAATATATTACAAAGTTAAATATTGTGCCACAGTATCTGTGAGTTGAAATTGTTCTCAATAATATTACAACTGGAGATCCATTATTTTTGGAACTGAAAAAAAAATAATCCAAAGAAAATGGGGCTATAACTTGTTAGTATTTTACAAAACATCATGACGTCAAACTTTCAATAATAAAAGTAGAAGATAAACTACCTGATAGCAATAAAAGATATTTCAGATTTAAATATATTGAATTTATGTTGGATAACATTTTTTATGAAAGAATGTAGACTTGATACCACAATAAAAAACTTTGAGCAAAAAAAAAAATAAGAAAGAGAGCGAACGTGATATATATATATATATATATATATATATATATATATATATATATATATATCTAGAGAGAGAGAGATAGTGAGAAACATGACAAGAAAGCATATGAGAGCAAAAGCACAATACTAAATATTTGGAATCTAATCCTAACACTTAAGTTTGCTACCCCTTATCAAGAAGCACACTTAGCAAATGACCAATCAGGTAGAGCTTCTTTATCTTATATGAAGACAAATAGATATTCTCCAAGACTGTCTGACAAAACTATATGGGGTCCTCAAACAGGTCTGAGTTCACTTAGGGACCAGTCAGAAATCCGGGAACATTTTAACAGGTCCACAGCTGCTCTGTGAAGACTTTTAAGTGTTGGAGTTGAGCAAAAATAACATTTCTAGAAGCAAGTTTCCTGTCTAAAGTTTAACTGATAAAAAATATACTAATAAGACATTCCCCCGGATTTACTAATTTTCTGTGCAGGACTAGCTTAGTCCTTCATGGAAGTGACCGTTTAGGAGCAAGACAGCAGCTTGCCATGCATATTAATTATGCACACTGCCCGAGCTTCTAAGCTTACATGGAGTGTGTAAGAGTGCAGGTGGTGTGTCTGAGAGCAGAGCTCTCAGAATAAACACGCCTTCACAATGTAGAACAGCAAAAAGGGGAATGCAGTGAGCGAGACCACTCACAAGTGACTGCATATCCCCACCAACAGTCCCACTTTTGTATAACAGACACAGAATATAGAAATAAAATGAAGAAATGTTTTTTTAAACATCCGATTACAGATAACCGTAGGTGTGCGGGTGTGCCCATCGTTTAGCTATGGTTAAAGCAGCTTAAAAGGCTGAAAAGGATAACAAGGAAGATATATGCAAATGAAGCAGCAGAGCAATAGTGTAGTGGGCAGAGCATTTGCCTTACGAGCAGGCATTTCAGGTTCGAGTCCCACAGCAGCACATCCAATTTTACATGGCAAAGCACGTTATGACCAATATTTTTGTTGCGTAACCCACAAAATAAATTTATGAACTGGAGTACTGCAGTAAATGCACATGTGAGGTGTCAGTGTCATAATGAATAAGGTACTAGTAAGTAGGTCTGAGCACCAATAAGCAGTAGTAAGCATATTTAAGCACAAGTAAGCAAGTGTAACCCAGTTTGCGCAGTGGTAAGCAATGCCTACACTGGCTAAGCAATTCTCAAGCTAACTCTCTGTAACCAGATGTAACAGCAGGTTAGCAGTGCTTACTGTCACGCAAACCCGCTTACAACTGCCCAAGAGTTCCTTACTCACTCTGTATCCAAAAGCCCTTGTTCTGCCCATCAACAAAAAAACAGCAATGCAGGACTCGAACGCAGGACCATATACACCATAGTCCCAGTAGTTATCCACCAAGTCATCAGAGAAGTACAGAAGAATGAGATAGTAGCAAGCAAGTCCTCACCATAGTATAACAAAACTGAACCTGTGAAAGGCATCAGTATACAGTCATATGTGCCATAACCCACTACATAACATAAATATGTGAACTGGAGTACAGCAGTAAGCCCAGAAGTGAGGTGTAATAGTAATACAGTGTTGAAGTCCCCAATAAAACACAAGGACCACACAGAGTGTACGTAAACATCAATTAGGGATGCCAGGCATACATATAAGGTGTAATGAATAATAACACAATGCCAAAAAGGCATTATAATGAAAGTCTAATGTAAGCAATGCTAAACATTGCACAGGCCAGCTTAGGAGGTGTGAGCAATGTGTAGACCAGCTATCTCATTGTGCCCATTGGTATGCCCCTTTAAACAATGCCAACCTTAGGTAAGCAGGTTAGCCCATAGCTTAGCCTTTTCAAAACTGGCCAATCATGGAAAAGTGCGGGAAATTGGCCCTACTTAAACCCAAGAGGCAGGAATGCATCTCATAACTGGTTGTAGCTTCCCCTTGCAGGCACTATGGCAGTAAGGGGAGAAGGAGTGTGCTTGCAGACACAGCGCTAGTGCATCCATGAGTCCAAAGTCATAGCAGGACTCCTAGTTAAAGACCATACACAGAGACTGCTGCAGGGCCAGTGCCAGGGCTCCCAATATTAGGTGGAGGCCTGGGACCATCTCACCCATGACCTCACCAGTGCCACTGGCATACCCCAAACTTGTGAGCAGGTCAGGCACCACTATGCCGACCTGAAGCAGCGGAAGGGGGACCTCTTGGAGGTGTGGCTCCAAGAGGCTAGAGCATCAGGTGATGTGCCAGATGTGTGTAAGTATCACCCCAGTATGTGTGTAAGAATAGCCAGCTCAGTTATATCATGGATAGGTATGGCTAAATATTCCTCTTATGTCCCCCACAGCTGCAACAGAGTGGGCCATGAACCAGGAGGCCCACATCAGCTGTCTGGCGAGGTTGTGACATGAGGCAGGTCAGTAATACTCATGATTTTACTGTCATAGAAAATAAAAATAAAAGTAGAAGTAAATTAATTGCTACTATAAAACCTGTATTGTTCAAGGCAAGTACTGCATACACTAGAGAATATGGCAGGAAGAGTCTAATATTATTTGTATATCAATAAAAATGTAATATCCTGACAAAACAGGTCTAACTGCTGGACTGGATGTGTATATTCTGGTATCATATGGTAATGTAGATTTACAATCATGTCATAGTACTGTTGTATTAAGCACTGTTACCCACACCATGCACCATAAATTGAATGTGTAGGAATGCATATATATGATAGGTGTAATTCCCAGAGGTCATTTAGTACAACTGAGAGACACATAGACAGTAAAGAGGGAAAATGAAAACAACAAAAACCAAATAGCATTTGCAACTGAGATGTGAACTGTTGTTTATTTAGTACACACAGCCACGGTTTGAATCCTGAAAGTGGTAGTAGTCTGCATACAGAATCATACCCCACAACTGTACAGATATATCCAGAATGTCTATTAAAGTGGCCCATACCTATTGTCTATTAATCTGTCCCCCTGGAAAATCAGTGGGATGATCCCTGAAGTATATGCAGAAAACAGGAAATACAACTGATTGACACACATCTTTGACAACAAACCTGGCACACTAGCAACTCCCCAATATCTTATGTGACTAAGAAGCCACGTATGTCCCATTTACACCCCAGCTTGTTAAGCTGTGGTCAAAGTGTGTACAGTAACCGAGTGAGATGTATGTGCATAATAGTAATGTGGAACCTGGTACTGTTTGTGTGGGAACATTCAGGTAGTGCTAATAAACATTCCTCCCATAGGTCTTTCAGATACAAACACTGTACCTAGAAATAAAAGAATGATATGCAGTTGCTCTGAATAATGAGGTATTACACATCACTGTCACCCGCACTGTCCTACAACATATAACTGGCTAGGAAATCTGTATGAGTGTTGTTATACAAGGTCAGAATGCATAAGCACAGGGGATTTATAAGACAGAATGCAGATTGGAGATATACAGCAATATAAATATAGCAAACACAACTGTGATGGACAGTGTTTAAGTTTTAGCAGACACAGCCATGATCTGTATCCTGGGAGTGGAATTAGACTGCATACAGTTTCATATCCCACAACTGTACACATGAGGCCAGAATGTCCAGTATATGTGCCCATATCTTCCGCCTGTCCCCCTGTCCCCCTGGTAAGTCTGTGGGATGATCTCAGATGTGTAGCCAGCAAACAGTGAATACAAGTAATTGTCCACCATCATGAGAACACATCTGTCACTGTAGCAACCCCCAAAATTGTTAGCAGAGTAATATTTCAAGTATGTCCTATCTACACTCCCATGTTGTCAAGCTGTGACCAGAGTGTGTACAGTAACAGAGTGAGATGTATGTGCATAATACTAATGTATAATATGGAACTTTGTGTGGCAACAGTCAGGTAGTGCTAACAAACGTTGCCCCCACAGGTACGTTGGATACGAACACTGTGCTGAGAAATACAGACCAATATAACCTGTACTGGTACTGTCCACCCTGGTATTGTATGGGATTTAGAGTGTTGCAGTTTCTCTGAATAATAAAGTATTACTGGTCACTGTCACCCACACTGTGCTACATAATATAACTGTGTAGGAAAGCATGTATATTTGTGTGTGAGTCAGGTCACTAAAGGTGGAAGAGGGCAATATTCTAGATATGTCCAGGCCCAACAGCATGTGGTCAACACATGCCCAGAGTCTTTGCAGAAAGAGTCGGATAGCATAGTGCAAAACATCAACCCGTAATCCAGGCGTATGTGTACAAACCATTAGTTAGTGTTAACAAACATTCCCTCCACAGGTATACCAGGTAAGAGATATATACTGCAGGTAAAACCGGTTCATAGGTAATGATGACGACAGCCATACCACTGTCTAAAATAAGGCTATGGGGTAGTGTAGTAAGACTTATAAGGTACAGATAACAGCACTGACTAGGAAAGTAATGAGGACTACAGGAATATACTACTTGTTAATTGGCATCTTTCTCTTCCCCCACCTTATCTCCAGCAATAATCAGGAGGTAGTTATCAGGTTAATGGGAATATCTATGCATGTTGTTATACCTAACCCTGGATTGTGCTGACTATGAAATCTAAACACTATAGCATGCTTGGGAAGGCCGGTCCCAGTAGACCCACCTGCCCCACCTCAGCTGGCCGTGACACCGGGCACCAGCATGTCTGGCGACCAACCCCGTACCTGTCTGTCCATTGGTCCTGCACCACCTTCGGGTGGAACCGCCTCAGGGGATGAGGCTCGCCCACCCGGGAGTGGGTGCAGACAGGCACCTGTCACCCATCACCAGGTCAGGGTTGGGGTTGTGGTGCATAGAGCAATCAACAAGCAGTTCGGTAATCTTCTATGCCAGCTCTAGGGCCATGTGTTGCGATTAGAGAGTCAGCCTGGCTCTGTGGCTCTGCCCCCAGCACAGCCAACTTCAGGGCTGTGAAGGTGCAATGGTGACTGCCCATGGGTGGGGACCTCAGTCCCACTGTTACCACTAGGGGGCTTGTGGGCTTCTGATATCCCAAAACCCCTCCCCATCAAGGTTTTTGCCCCCCGCATGTGTCATATACTACCCCTGTATTTGTCTTGTGTGTCTTGTCTGTTAACCTATTCAATCTACCTCCCCAAATATACTTACTACCCCTCCCCAACATCTCACTCTCACCTGAAAAATCTCGCCCCATCCATAGCTGTCCATTTTGAACATATGTCCACTGGACACGTAATCCGGTCTAATTGGCATCACAACTTATTATTGTTGTCCTCACCCCTCTCCCAGGGGTTTGAGTGTCCAAATCTACCTCCATATTCAGTGTATATGCACAGCTGTTGCTGTAGAAGAAGTGGACAGCTATGGACCTTCCCTACACCCTTCCTGCACTTCCCTAGCTATTTTCCCTACTGACTTTCCCTCTTTGTGCCCCGTTTCCACCACTTTCCTATCAACTCTTTTTTTCTTTTCTTTTCTTTTAAAGAAATTAGAGCGGGGGTAAGCAGGAGTAAGCATTTTTAATTAGCAGTAAGCGGGTCTAAGCCTGTTTGCATGGGGGTAAGCACTGCCTACGCAGATTAAGCAATTTAGAAGCTAACTGAGTATAAGAAATTATAACCGGAAACTAGCAGTGCTTACCTCCATTCAAACCCGTGCAAATCCGCTTACAACTACTTTAAAGTGCCTTAATCACTCTGTATCCAACGGCCCATGTTCTGCCCAGCAATAAAATAAACAGCCTCTGCAAGGCTCAAACCCAGGATCCTGCACACCATAGACAAAGTCATTTACCATTAAGCCATGCTAGATATACATAACTCTGATGTTTTCAGAAACTCCAGCTCAGTCATGCAACAGTACAGAGAATGTATACCAAAATTTAGATGTATATATGTGTATATATATATATATATATATATATATATATATATATATATATATATATATATATATATATATATATATATATTTATATATATATATATATATATATATGAGCATATATACATGCAAAGGCCTACATCGATACATATATATGTCTACACCTATATGTCTACATATATACAGCAAGTTACATATATGTACGCAGATATATATCTATGTAGGTATATACGGACATAGTTATATATATGTAAGCAGATATATATATCTATATAGGTATATATGGCCATACATCTGTAAATAGCAATAGTAGATTAACAAAAACATATATCTCCACATGCACCGTTAATGGGGTTGAGAGGCCCCAAACAATATACGTCTTGTACGAATAGGCATACCCCCCCCCACAGCCAAACATGTCCACCCTGCAATACACTACCAAGTGTTGCAGATCCCATAACCAGGACCTGACACAGCATGGGCACAAGATGTTAACAGTACTACATCCCACCTGTATGATGTCAGGCTGGTATTGGTAACATATCATGCAGTACAGACTGCCTCCCATAGGAAATGTAAAATGTGGAAGCTTTCAAAATCCCCAGGATACATATACACAAACACATATATGCAGATACAGATATATATATATATATATATATATATATATATATATATATATATATATATATATATATACACATCAATATACATGTGACTACACATACACACACACAGAGATATGTACAGTAAGATACATATGTAGAAGGTGCACACAATATGGAACAGCCACTATGCCTACAATTAACACCTAAACAACTGGACACTGTATGGGCCACCCATACAAATGACAATCATTGCGTGCAACATATACCCACAGAGAGGTCATAGGAAAAAACACCAAACACAGGTTTCAGACATGGAAAACCTTTACTTGTGTACTATTACAGTTCTATATGCCATGTCATATAGCTGTTCAGTAGCTGACATCCACACAAACAGAGTAATGCAACTGTGAAACAGTTGTACTAATACAGTAGTCTGGAAAAGTTCACAACTGTTGCTGTCCAGGCCAAGCCCTTGAAATTGTGCATTAGTAAAGACAGACTGGGCCACAGGATACCAAACAATCAACAGTAAGTAATGCAGGTGTATAGTTCATCAGCCTCTATCTACACTCTGTACAAAATCATTAGGTGGTAAAGACTTCAGTTGACCAAATAGGATGTAACTGTTACATAACAAGGCATAACTGAGACAATCACAAGCATACTGAAAAACAGAACAGTCTGTATGGCAGGAGGCAGTAGGCCTGCATTAACTCTATTTATGTAAGTAATGTAAATATAGGTGAAGTATACGGTACTTTACATCCAGATACCTTAAGGCAGCTCACCTCTGATACCCTCACATTTTGTAACAGCCTAGGTCATTTACCCCCCTAGAGTCAATAATACAGGGCCATATACCACTGTTACATACACTGGCGTCTGGAGTGCATAAGGGCACACATGTAATGTGTATGTGAAGCCTGCACATATATGGCTCCAGCCCCACCGTACGTGTGGGGGATACAACTGCAGTGGACTGATGGCAGCAATGGCAGCAAGATATACTCACAGCCCACTATAGAACAACCCCTGACAGCATGTCATAATCACAAAGCTTGGTATGTAGGTGGAGGACAGAGGCTGGAACACAGGCACATATGTGGAAAACTGTTGCCATACACTAAGCAAGTCACTGGTGTTACAGGATAGTCTGAAACATACCCTTAGTCAGGGAATTGAGGTTAGAAACATAAATGGATTTAGCCATGTACTGATAACACTCAACAAACACACTGCCAGTGAAATATCTGACACAGGACCTGTGTGGTGGACAGTCAAAACATGATAGGCACACCGCTGACCACCAACAGAATAGACCCATAGTTCAGAGCTATGCAGACAGACTGCATTCCAAGGTAAACTAGTATGTATACACACACCCTGTAACACCAGTACTATACAAAGCATAACACAACTCTACTCACACTCTGTCTGTAGTTCTGGAACTTCCTGCAAATATGTAGCTGGGCTGAGTGTGCTGATTCTCCTGTAAGAGGTATTGCTACCTGTTGTCTGTAATACTGATGCCCACACACAGGAAGGATGTCCATCACACAAGAAAGATAAAGGGACCACACCCACATGATGTAGGGATTTATAGTAGGTGTTTGCCATGACAGTGGTAATTGGAAGTACTACACAACAAGCTGCATGCAGTTAGCAAGTGTAGGACACTGGTTGGTGCAGAGGCCATCACCTGATCAAGTGCATCACCTACTAAAGCCAGGCTGTAATCTACTCAAAGCAGCTCAATCCATTCACTGGAGAGAGAGGGAAAGAGAGAGAGAGAGAGAGAAAGCAAAAGCGAAAGGGGAATAAAACAAAATTAAAGCTCATCAAACTAACAGCTGAAGATGCAGGCATTTAGCCAGCTGACATTCATAAAGACATTATTCCCACAACAGGTATGTGAACTATATGTACATGTATTAGAATGTAGTACCTGGTCCATCATAATTGGATAGATGATGTGGAATGAGTTATATGTGCCATCAGGTGTTGTTGTGATGATGTTCAACAGAATAACTGCTATGGACAATAGTGTCTGTCCTTGTGGGTAGTGGGCCATAGCTGTTAACTGTGCAGGTCAGCACTGACAGACAAGATGTAAGCCATCATAGTGTGTGCTGTGTAATGGGAAGTATGTATATTACGTGGCCAATTGCTGGTGGTAGAAGAAATGCCATTATGATGGACATGTAGGAGCCATGGCCCACCACTGGCAGGATACTCAGGTGAATCTGTAATGTAGCATGCTGGAAGGCCATAGGTGTGTAATAGGGTTATCTGCAATCAGGTCCCACATATACCCCACTAATGTCAGGCCGTATCCATATGTGGCACCTGTCTGTGTTGTAGCAAGGCAGAACAGTGCAGCTGTGCAGGAAGGTGTTGCGAGATTGTGGAGCTGATGTCTGACTGTATCCCACATATAAGTATGCATATGTGTACATATGTCACATATATAATATATAAGGATATATATGTATAACAGCATGTATGTCCAGAAATATACATATACCTATGTGTAGACATATATATGTGCACATATATGACATCACATATATCTACACATATATAGATATATACCTATATGCACATGTCTACAGATGTACAAACACACACAAACATATATGTATGTAAAGACACGTCCCCTATATCACTACCACAGTGATGTGTGCTATTTGCGAGGCAGCAGCACACATAGCAATACACACAGATATCTACAGCTGGCAGTGTGTGCACCATGGACAGGTATGTCACATGTTAGTCCCTTGTTGGCACCACTTTGCCCCATCTGTGAAGTATGCACTGGGAATATGGGGAAGTATGGCAGGTGCACATGTGGAGGTGGTCAGGATTGGTAGATATAGAGGACAGTCTACAGGGGTGGTATGCGACACATTTGGTGGGTAAACACTGTGGATGGTGTGTGTGGTCTGTGATGTGGATGCCCCATGGTCCCCAATATGGGCACAATGGGAACATGCCTCCCACCCACTGCCACTCACAACAGCAGTCCATGACCTGAAGGTGCCTGGTCTGGAGGCTGAGCAGGAGGAGCATGTTGGCCATGTGAATGTGTACTGGATGCCTCAGACTGATGTACCACATCCGTTATGTGTCTGTGGAGCCCGGTATGGAACAGACCCTAAACCTGAGCTCAGGGGACAGGAACATGTCTGTGTGTGCCCTGAGGGGGTGCCAACATCCCCTGGGTGGTTCCATCTGATGGTATTGCTGTAACAGTACACAATGAGGTCCCAGGTTAGGACACACATGTGATGTGGCTAGGTATCATGAGCAGATGGGTGTGGAGAGGTGGATCAGCTGGCCAATAGAACATATACATGTTATTGTGTCACTGTTATAGAACATTTGTTGGTAGTAATAGTCTACACAATCCCTGTACATGTCCAACAGCATGCATAGATATCTCCAATAACACAGACTGTCAGATGGGCAGCAATCTCAGAGCAGCCATACCACTGGCATATGTGTAACCATAGTGGCCCTGACAATGGCATGCAGGTGAATAGCCTGTAACAGGTCAGCAATGATAGTGTCCACACAGGGGACATGGCTACAATCACATAGCAGAAGGTGTGGTACAATATAAAATCTGTCCAAACGGTAGTTAAGCTGTAGCCATACCTAATGAGTTGTGTGTACAGTCTGTTGAAGCTGATATGATGGGGGGTGACAGAGATGTGTATTACAAACTGTGGTATTCTTGCTGTATGAGTTGCTCAGACCTGTTTTCATCTTTATGTCTTTCAGCCAAAATGGCACATGCATGGTTGCCCACCTTTTCCAATGCTGAGAATGACGTGGTGATAGCACACATAATCCAGCACTATCAACTGCTGTTTGGCAGACATGCACATGAGCAGCAGGAGTGGACCGCCCTGTGGAATGACCTAGTCCACAGAGTCAGTGATGTCAGACTGCACAACCGCAGCTATGAGCAACTCTGACATCATTGTACTGACCTGCTTTGCAATGCCCGTCGGTGTGCTGCTGCAGTCTGGGGGGGATCACCTCGCCACAGGGGGGCCATGTCATCTATCCCCCCAACACATGTGGAGGAGCTCCTGCCCAGCCTCATGGCACCTGCCCATCTGGACAACCAACAACCACTGGACCCCATCATAGAGGTAGGTGTCACCCACACACTGGCCGAGGAGTGCGCAGGTAAGGACACAGGGCACATCAGTAGACCACTGTTGTGTAAACATCTGCATTGGTGCAGGTAGATCATGCATATCTGGCATGTCATAGATATATTGTGTTGCTGCATTGTAGTGATACACAGATGTCCAGATGTGGTAGTATTGTGGGAATTTACCATTGATGTATGGTAGTACTGCATCCAGCCTGTAGTGGTGCCACATGTGTGGCTATTGACATTGCATATCTCACTCTCTTATGCAGGTCCTTCCGGGATAACAACAAGGCAGCAGCCTGTAGCTGGTGAGTATGTTTTATGTAGATGCATGCCAACACACCGGGCATGTAATGGTGATGGCATATTCCATGCACACTTCTAACACACCTACCCTGAATGCATGCTGTACATGTGCATGTATTGTTGCTGTGGAATGCACGGTCTCACAGGGGCGACCAAAATGGGGTATTGGAAGGGTATGTCACGCACCTGCATGATAACTAACATCATGTCATTGCGGAATGTGTCCACTTGGAGTAACATACTGTTGGTAGACATGGCCTACAGTAGTGACATGTTCTGAACAACACCCATATACAGTGCAACACCAGTGTACATATCTTTAGGACAATGCCAACTGCTGCAGAGATACACTATGGTGTAAGGCAATACAGTAGTCCATATTATCAGCTGGGTCTAGGCTGCAACATGTGGTGTTCAAGTGCATGTGACACTGCAAAGTGACACAAATGTGTATGACTTACCTGTCATGCATCTGCATAAAAGCTGTGGGAGAGGGGGTCTCAGCATGACACACCAGTGCAATGCAGCAGGGATCCTAAGGATGGTAGGAATGGCTCTATCTGCACATAGTCAGGTTCAGGACCTGTGGCAGTCATAACCCTACCCACACAGCAATAGTGATGTTATTGTGTGAACACCATGGGATGTGCACATGAGTAGACCTTGCAATCATGCAGAATAGGGTAACATGTGTAGGGCAGACTAAACATACACTGGCAAATGCAGATGGCCCACACTGGTATTGCCATGAGCAGTGACTGCTGTAGTACACACAAGAGGTGTGATAAACCATCATGATAAGGGTGTGCACACATATGCCCACATGGTGTGTATGCATTGCGGTCAGCAGCTGCACACCTAACACAATCTGTAGACACTGCATGTGACAGTACAGGACATATGTCACATACTGCGCTTGTGTACTGCTAAGATATGCGGTGATGTGGTCCCATGGCAGATCAAGGATGTTTGTGTAAGATCAATAAAGGTGTGTACACCCCCCCATAGCCACAGTATGCTCTGATGGTTGTCAGTGTAAGAGTATTGTAGTGGTCATACATTGTCTGTTGATGTTGATAGTTGTAAATCAGGCATCAGGCATTCACCAATGACAACAGTTCACATATCATCCCAGGTATATGTTGCTGAAAAACATAGGGGCTGTGAGAAGTAAAGCTGACATAACTGACACAGTACTGCACATTCTGCAATGGGTTGTACACCTGTAAGTTGTGGTGCACAGTACATGGCAGGGTGAAGAACAGGTGCACAGCAATAGTGTGTACATGGGTGCAGTGGTATCCAGGGGAAGGGGCATTACCTAGTGACACAGCACATGCATCACACACATGTATACTGCTGCTAGCATGGATTGACTATAGCTGAAATACATGCTGTTCTGTACCATATGTTATGCATGTTGGCAGATGGGTAATAGGAGGACTGTGTGTACTATCATTGTGCAACCTCACCTGTGTGTCTGTGTGTGTGTGTGTGTGTGTGTGTGTGTGTGTGTGTGTGTGTGTGTGTGTGCGTGTGCGTGTGTGCACCTTGGTGATTAGTTAGTTTGCCTGCAGGGTCACTCTGGTGAAGTGGAGGGAGGTAGATGCATGTATGATGCGTGTGTGCATGTGTGTATTTGTGTGTGTCCATGTATGCACATGTGTGATTATGGGGTGTTCTTATGGATGTATCCCCCTTTGGGACTCTGCAGTACATGGAATGCCACATTACACAACAGGAATACCTGTCGTGTGTGTAATCACAGGACAGCAAATAGTATAATATGGTCTGTAGCATGGAACAGGCATGCAGAGGGAAGGTAGACTCCAGGTACACACTTAATATCGCAGTCAGCAGAGAGGCCACCCATAACCCACGTATGCAGCTCTACAGATGCATTAGGGAAGTATTAGTCAACACCAGGGAGTGTACCCAAATATTACAGGTGTCACATGATGGGCTGATGGAGCAGCATATCAAGCATGTACTGAGCATTACATACACATGACACACCAGTTGAAGGTATTATGGATATAACATACTAGCCCACACAAATAGGGGCCATGCACATAATTTCTGGCCATACAGAGGGTGCATACCGAATGACAGCAGTGAGGCCATGTAAATCCACTACACACAGGTCAGGCAGGAAAAGTAGCAACAGGCCTTGTGTTGTGGCTGCTTGTGTGGGTATTTAGAGGACTGTGATGTTAATGAGTGGTATCAATGTGTGTATGTTAACAACTATGATGCAGGATGGGGTAACACATGGACATATATGTGGGACTGTCTGTAAAGCCATGGACAGGTAGGTATTACGGAAGTGTGTGTGTGTGTGTGTGTGTGTGTGTGTGTGTGTGTGTGTGTGTGTGTGTGTGTGTGTGTGTGTGTGTGTACTGTTAGGCAATGCTGTACAGGTTTTAAAGTGCATTTATTGTTTTCCGCCACAGGTGATGAGGTGGGTCTGGGTCCCTCCTGCATGCAATCTGATGTAGATGTCCATACAGTCACCAATGATGATGACAATAATAATGTTGAGGCACAGGTGAGGTTGTCAGGGGCCGACACTGCTCAAACATTTGACATCCCCTTTTAGCCTCTCCACTCCAGCACACAGTTTCAGTGCCTATACCCACCACATCACCAGTGACCATAGCAGAGAGACAGCTGGCATTCAGTGGCAGTGCACAGGAAAGTGTGGTAACCATGCCTACTGTGTCCGGTTGCAGCAGGCATAGCCGGATGTCCAGCAGGCTGCCACATAGGCAGATGTCCCTGGGTGCTCCTGGTATGGCTGCTGGACATCATGCCCCTGGCAGAGGCGACATAGCTGCTACCAGCAGAAGCTTGTTTCAGGCCGTAATGGTGGTGCAGGCATGTATTGAGCATTACACTAGACAGACCCTTAGGCTACAGAGGGCTGCTCTCACATCTGTAAGCGACAACCTCTGTGAACTGTTGGGTGCCATCAGTGCTTATACCAAACACATGGATAGATGGCATGATGAGATGATGGCCCTCATCGGCCGTGGTATGTCCATGTTTTAACATGTGGTGGGGATGCAGTGACACCTGTGTGGATGTGGGCTAGCAACAACAACAGCTAGCAGTCAACGTGGACAGGCTAGGACACCAATGGGGCTCCTGTAGTGACAGTAGTAGCCCCAGCAGTGCAGGGGGTGTGCTGTCCACACCACAGCAGGCCATGTGCACATGGTCCTGGCCAGTCCCAGAAGGGACCTAGTACCAGCGGACAAATTACATCAGCAGGTGAGAGTAGCACATTGGATCTGTACCTGGGCATACCCACACAACACCTGGCAGGCACATTCCACATGGCCATGCCTTGAGGCAGTGAACTGCACCCCCTGCCAGGTATGGTTTGCAGCTGTCCATAAACATCTGTGTAGGGCAGCCACATGGCAGAACTGTGTGCATGCATGCCCACACACTATGCAAAAACACCTAGGGCAACCCCATACCTACACACACCACATCACCTCGGCCAGCTCCCCAGAGTACACCCCTCACCTACACACATGGTGTCAAATGCACACATGGTGTCAAATGTATGGCCCACCCTCGGCCTCTGGCAAACCAACACCACACCCTGTGCATATGATGATACCTGTGCCCCATCCCTGTCATCCATACCATCGATGCAGGGACAGGCTGATATCGTTCTGATACACACAGTGACCGTACAACAGGTCTATATTAGAACACCGAGTATTTGAAATGTTGGATGTTCTAATATCGACCCATTTTCAGCGAATGCTTAAAATATCGAAGTGACAGGAAACCAAATTCTTTCCTAGGGAAAGAATTTGATTGTCTGTTTCTGTTGCTTCGGTATTTTCAGCGCTCTGGTGGAAAGTTATGGGTCAGGTTCAGGTAAGTGAGCAATTGTGTGGACGTGTGGGTTAGGGTGGGTTAGGTGAGTTAGGGTTAAGGCGCAGGTCAGATAAGTGTGCGATTGTGTGGACATGTGGGTTAGAGCATGGGTGAGGTGACTGTGGGATAGTGACGGACCTTAGGGTTAGGGTTTGGGTTAAGGTAAGTGGATAGTTAGTGATGTTTGTATAGTTTAGTGTAGGGTTAGGTGTTAGAGTTTAGGTGTATGTGTGTGGATTGCTGTTTGTTTGGTGTGCTTGTGTTGTGCGTTTGTGTTTTGGAACAGCAAATTTTTTCCCTAGGAAAAAAATTCACTGTTCCGAATGTTCTATGTTTTTTTTTTTCAATTGCTAGGGTTCAATATTAGAACACTCGACATTTTGAATGTTTGGTGTTCTAATATAGACCCATGTACAACAGTGTACCACAGTCCTGCACTGTAACATGTTTTAGGGAGTAGAGTATGAGGCATATTTAGCAGGTAGTGCAGCCATCCAGCAATGATGCCTTATAGCTGTTAGTAACACTGGTTGGTTGTGGTCTGTATAATGTTATCCAATTGTGTTGTAGGTGTACATGTGTCAGCACTAGGATGCCCTATGCATATGATGATACCTGTGCCCTATCCCTGTCATCCATACCATCAATGCAGGGACAGGCTGATATAGTTCTGATGCAGACGGTGAGTGTACAACAGTGTACCACAGTCCTGCAGTGTAACATGTTGTAGGGAGTAGAGTGTGAGGCATATTTGGCAGGTAGTTTAGCAATCCAGCAATAATGCCTTATAGCTGTTAGAAACACTGGTTGGTTGCGGTCTCTATAATGTTATCCTGTTGTAGGTGTACATGTGGCAGCACTAGGATGCCCTATGCATATGATGATACCTGTGCCCCATCTCTGTCATCCATACCATCAGTGCAGGGACAGGCTGATATGGTTCTGATGCACACGGTGACTGTACAACAGTGTACCACAGTCCTGCAGTGTAACATGTAGGAAGTAGAGTGTGAGCCATATTTGGCATGTAGTGTAGTCGTCCAGCAATGATGCATTATAGCAGTAAGCAACACTGGTTGATCGCAGTCCCTATAATGTTATCCATGTGTGTTGTAGGTGTACATGTGTCAGCACGAGGATGATCTGCAGTCATATTGCACAATGGTGTATGTCACTATGCTTACACCATGGCTGTGACGTATCTGGGGTCCAGTAAAACACATTTCACAGGTTACTATACTGGTTATTGCCTGTGCCACATGGACAGGTGGCCCACTGAGCCGTGTATACTCTGCAACCTGATGTAGACCCATACACATACACACAGACTGTTACTTGCCAACACTGGGACTAGACCCCTATCTAGCTATGTCATGATACTGACGTGTGTGGCTTACAATGCACACACTGCACAGCGTTTAGGGTGAGGTGTGTCCTAGGTTACATGGTACATGCAGAACATCCCCCAGCATGTACAGTATGCTAATGGGGGATGTAACGTATGTATTTGGATGATACATAGTGTGACATACCATCATATACACATTTACAGACACATAACAGCCAGACACACATCTGAGATACCAGGGCCTATCGCTGCTAACTACCTTGACCGTGTCTCCAATGTGTTACAGGTAGGCTGCACACATCACATGCATAACTGGCTTGGATTGTGGTAACAGTTACCTGTATGATTGATGGTGACAGTGGTAACCATAATGTGGTACACGGGACATATACCTGGTGTACCTTGGTGTAATAACTGTACACAGCACCCACACCCCCACTGGATATTGTACTCCCTGAAACCCATGATGACACTCTGCCATACCCACCATCACACACTGGCCATGACTGCGACACAACCCATTGTATACCCCAACATTGGTACTACAGGGATATGCATCTCATGCACATGTCACATGTGTAGTAGGGCATCAATCAAGCGTAGGTTGCCTGTACATATCCTGGCTGGATACCTGCCATCTGCACATCTGTACAGGGACTGACAGTTATCTGCTTGGCAGGTAGCTATGCAGTAGCATGAGTGCATTGGCAGACCAGTAAGGGGTATATACTGTGATACAGCTCACACACCAGGGATACAACAGGGAGGCATCAGTATCCAGCCATGCTCGCAGGTGTGCCTGTTGTCAGTACTACATTAAGCACTCTGCTCTTGCCTGGGTTAGCACTGTACACAGTAGTACTGCCAAGCTACACTACATGCTAGTGTGACAGCACATACCCTGGGCTAGTACATCTGTATGTCACACATTCACATGGATAACAGTGCTGTACAGGCCTCATATATGTCTGTGTCCCACACATGAAACTCACAGCCCTTGCTATTGTAATGAAAGCACATAGCTGCATGTATTGTACATGGCATTACATACACTTATTATAGGTTATCAGGCTGGGTTGTGTGTCCTAGTTACGAGGGCAAAGCTATGCTTAGCAAGTATCAAAATTGCTGCAATATAACAGCTAAGCTGATTTGCGCAGTGGTAAGTGCTGCCTACACTGTGTAAGTGCCCGTACATTTACCCATAGCTTAGCACCACTTAGCTTCACGTAAACCCACACAAACCCACTTAAAGTTGCTCAAAACTACCTTCACCACTCTGTATCTGACAGTCCTTGTTCTGCCCAGTAATAAAATGAACAGCCCTTGCATGTCTTGAATCCAGGACCCTTTACACTGACGTCACAACACTTAACCACTATGCAATGACCACTGTGGAGACAGCTGTTGTTTTACCAATATAGCTGTCAATACACATATTGAGTAGTATTGTGCAATTGCCTTTAGTTCTTAATTTGTGTAGTCCTTGTTATTAATATGACTGTTGCATCACATATGTTGTTTTATCATTATGTGCACATAGCAGATACATATGGTGAGATATATGTGGGAGGGTATACACAACAGTGACAGGGATATAGTTGTATACATATAGGTATATATAAGTCTACATGTACATGCACATGTATACTCATACATATGTCTGTATACACATCTGTATAGTGCTACATATATATGGCCATTTGTACATCTCTTCATATGAACATATGGATATATATATATATATATATATATATATATATATATATATATATATATATATATATACATATATGTATATATACATATGTGTATGTACAGGTTTACGTATATGTATATATAGATATATGTATATATAGATATATGTGTATATAGCTATATATGTATGCACAGGTTCATAGGTAGGTACTAAGCTATCTGCCCAAAGGCATTTATAAGTCTTGCCAGAATGTGTTGGCTTTTGCTGACCCCTTAGATTAGTTCCCTGTGCCTCTGTCCAGCAGAGCCATTGAAGTGATCCCTGGGGTAAACTTTCTGTTTCCCATCCACTCATCAAGGTTTCTCTTGAAGAGGGTTAGCAAGGAGCTCTGCCTAATGTAGATTGGAATCTTGTTCCAGAGCATGGGAAGTCTCTGGGACAGGAATCTATCCCTCCAGCACATCCTATTTATTGTTGTGGTAAGGTTTAGATCCCTGGAGTGTGTGGCTCAAGGGGATATGGTTTTCTTTAGGTGGAGCATGTCCATCAATTCTGGGTTGGACATGGCCTTGTATGTCAGGCAGAGATCACCTCTGAGTCGGTGGTATGCAACTGAGTACAGCTGGAGTTTCTTCATCGAGCTGCATAGGGCATCTGCTTGAGGCCAGTGATCTTCTTGGTGAGGTACTTCTGTGGTCTTTCCAGTTGTTGCAGGTGTCTTGTAAGGTACATCCCAGTTGGGGCATTGTACTCTATGATGGGTTTGATGAGTGATGCATAGAGGGGCCCAATAACCTCTTTCAATCTGGATGCAAACCCTTTTGTGATTAGGTGGGCCACATAGAAGGATTTTCTAACCACTTTGGTATTATCAAAGGAGAGGTTACTATCTACTTGGGTCCCCAGATCCCTTATTATGTCTTCCATATTTATGGGGCTACCACCTATGTGGTAGTTTGTGGGTACTTTGTTTTTTACAAAGGGGATGACTATGCACTTTTTGGTATTTAGCTTGAGGCCATGATTTTGACACCAGGTATCTGTCTCAGTGAGACCCTTTTGTAGGATGTCTGTGTCAGTCAGAGAGTCAATTATAGCCCCTAGTTTGCAGTTGTTTGCGAACTTGGTCAACCATAGTCCTCCTGTGCTTGCCTGTACCTCTGAGAAGTATATGCCGAACAGGAGAGGTCCTAGGATTGAGCCCTGGGGAATGCCACTTGTAACCGGTTTACAGTCAGACCTAGCTCCCGCAACACTTACCATGTGGTTTCTGTCCATGATCCAGTTGGCAACCCATCTCATGACGTAGGGGTTTATGTTCAGGCTGGTGAGCTTGTCTATAATACCTGAGCGGGAAATGGTGTTGAAGGCCTTTGCGAGGTCTAGGTAAGCTATGTGGACCATCTTTCCCTCATCTATAGCCTTAGTAACTGTCTCAAAGAAGTCCACCAGGTTTAGGAGGCATGATCTGCTCTTAACAAAGCCAAACTGGGTAAGGTCCAGTGTTTGGAGGTTTCCAATGTCTCTGTTAATGAGATCCACGATGATGTGCTCCATAGCTTAGCAGACCAAGCTAGTCAGGCTTATAGGGCGATAGTTCCCGGGGTCATTTGTGGCTCCACCTTTGATGAATGGAATAACCGTTGCTGTGCGCCACTCTGTGGGCACATAGCCTGTGGAGAGGCTGAGTTTAAACAGTGTGGTTAGATGAGGGCTTAGTTCATCTTTGAGCTCATGTAGGACGCAGCCTGGGACACCATCTGGTCCCATTGATGCTGTGTTTCTGGCTTTGGAGAGGGCTATTTTAACATGAGTGTCTGTGATTTCAGGGGCACTACAGTCTTCTGGTATAGTTATGGGCCCTTTTGAGGGTGAGAGGGAGGAGAAGTTTGCACTGAACCTCTCTGCCAGGATGTTGGCTATATCAGTTGGTTCAGTGTATTTTGTGCTATTCTGCACTAACTCCAAGCAGATCTGAGAATTGTCATTTAGATTTTTGACATAGCTAAAGAATGCCTTGTGGTTAACGTTGGAGTCCATGACAATTTTTCTTTCAAAGCTAGCCTTGGATGATTTTATGAGGGATTGTAGTTTTTTGCTGATACTGATCAGGGATGTCTTCCCTTATTGGGATTTTACTCTTTTCTGTACTAGTTTCCTCCTTCTATTGTATAGCTTGTTTATGGCAGGGGTCTACCGGACTGGTTCCCTTTTCTTGGAGGAGTGAATCTTGGTTTTGTTTGGGATAACACAATCCATGCATTCTTGTAGGTGCCCGTAGAGTGCATTAGTAAAGGATTTTGCAGCTTGGACAGTGTTATCCTTTAGCATGGGGGCTTTGAAACTTCCCACCTCGTTCTTAAGTAATGTGAAGTTTGTTTTTGAAAGGTTTTTCACAGTGTTTTTTTTGGCCAGGGGTGGTGGCAGAATGTGGATATCCAGAGTGATTAGTTTATGGTCAGATCTAACCAGTGAGGGGTTGACCTCCAGTGTGGAACACCAGTCCCCCATGTTGGTGATGACCAGGTCCAATGTGTTGTCACCTCTGGTGGGGGTGTTGACCAGTTGATCCAGGGCATTTGAGTTTATAAATTTTAGGAAATGTTGGGCAAGGGAGTTTGTACTTGAGTAGTTCTCCCAGTTAATGTTTGGGTAATTGAAATCACCCAATATCAGGGTGTTTGGTAGGACCTTTATGTTTCCCATGTTTCCAAGAATGTGGAGTGGAGGTCCTGGGACATGGTGGGTGATCTGTAGTAAGCTATAATTTGAATAGCAGTTTTGCCCGTTGTTAGTTACATGTGGATGATCTTTGAAGCATCGTGCTGTGCCACTAACCTGGAGGTGTGGGTATCCTTAATGAATATGGATACTCCCCCGCCTTTTGTATTTCGGTCCCAGTTTTATGGCTGAAATGTATGGTATGAGTTGTAGCCTGGTACTGCTGGGGTGGTCTCTGGAGCCTTAAACCAGGTTTGTATTACTGCACATATATCGATTTTCTCCATACTGAGAAGTGCCTCAAGTGCGTGCATTTTGAGGTTTAGACTTCTGGCATTATGTAGCATTACCCTCAGTTTTTTGTTACTTGTGCTATTTATGGTGGTGGGTTTGTCTTTTGAGCCTTGCCTAAAAAAGGCACTATGAGGGTGGCAAATATTGGCCAATATTCGAAAGCCTAAGGGTGACAGGTGCAAGCCATCTCTAGTGAAGCAGTGTGGCTTGTCAAGCATGTCATCCCAGGCTGACAGACACTGGATTGCCTTTGAATGACACCAGAAGCTTAGCCAATTGTTGAAAGTGATAATTTTTTCTCTATACAGTGGTATCATTCTTGGTGAGGGCAGGATGCTACTCAGGGTCAGGGTCATACCGGTCTGGGCTACACGATCAGAGAGTTCCTCCATATCTCTTTTCATGTAGTTCAGGGATGTACGGCTCAGGTCATTCACACAAACACAGACAATGACAGAATCATATTTGTACTTGTTCTGGAGTGACCTGAGTGCTTGTGTTATGTGACGGATCCTGGCACCTGACAGGCAGCTAACAGTAACCTTCTCCTTGTTCAGCCTAGTGAGTGGGACATCAGTGTGCCTGACTATAGAGTCACCTATTACTAGTGTGTTGGGTATGATATTTTGCCTTAAGGGCTGTGATTGTGTGGCAGACTGGTTTTATGAAGTATGTGTTTCATGGTTTGTGTTGGGGGATGGAGATTGCTTGGATGTCTGCTTTGGAGGTCTCTGTTGCTTTTGCAGATTTTTATTTAGAGCTTCCGAGTATGTTTTTGTGTATTTATGTGTGCTTTTTGCCAGTGCTGGTTTCATAGGGCTATGTGAGACTGGTGGTGTGATGCAAGTAATTCCCTTCTCCTCTTGACTGCCTCATCCAGTTTTGGGTTGAGGGAGCATAGCCTCCAGTTTGGCTGTATAATTGCATCTCCTGCATGTATTAGTGTTTGATGGAAGGAGGTGAGGGTTGTCTGTGTACATGAGGCAATTGTAACATTGCCTCAAAATGCCTAGATTCACCAGTTGGACCAGAGAGTACAGCTAAAACTGCCCTTTGGACATGCCTGGATAGGTACAGTGAACTGTTTTACTGATTGGCTGGTAAGGTCGAACAGAGATCCTTGTCCTTCTCTACAGTATTGGGGGGTTCTAGTGCTAAGGTTTATTAGTGCTTGCTATGAGTTTTGAGCAAGTGCTGGTATGAGAAGTGAATGGTTTGAGTGCTTAAGTTGAAAGTTTGTCTAGTTCCAAGGGAAAAATTGAAGAGTAGACTTTGTGGAGCCGGGAATAGTTATACCCTAGCCGACCAACGCTTCCTGGCGTGGAAAACCACGCAAATGCGGGTTTTATAGCAGGGAAATGAAAGAGATAAAAATGAGCCCAAAATGGCCAATAAGCTACTAATTTCTGGGCTGAAAGCACTCCTCCAGGGACAGATAGGCTGCTCAAAGCTCCCTCTCTCCCAGTGAACAGAGAAACTTCCTTCTATCCAAGTAAGGTATGGGCAAACACAGAAACTTGTAACACAGCCCTGAATTCAGCACTAACCTGAAAACTGGACTACACTAGCTTAGAAAGGTGGGAAACAAGTATTTTTTTTTTTTTGCTTTTTTTTTGTTTTTTTGTTTTTTTCAGAAAATAATGCCGATACAATAAAAAAAATACTTTAAATGCACAGAAATGGCTATTACACTTAAGTGTGTAGCCTACAACAGTTAAACAGGTAATTTAAACACAAAAATGAATTTGTTAAAGTGCAGGCAGTAAAATAAGTACAATATGTAGCTGAAACAAGCGTTTTAAATCACAGAAACTCTAGAAAATATGTGTTTTAGGTGGAATTAGCTAAAGGCAGCAAGAAAATGCAGAAAATGATACTTAATCCCTCCAAAGTCTCTGTTTTGTCTCTCTGCTGCTGTAGAATTCTGCAGGGCACCAGGCAGGAGCTTGCTGCGCTGTATACTAGCACTAAATCCTTGCAAGTGTGGGTTTTATAGCAGGGAAATGAAAGAGATAGAAATTAGCCCAAAATGGCCAATAGACTACTAATTTCTGGGCTGAAACCACTCCGCCAGGGACAGATAGGCTGCTCAAAGCTCCTTATCTGACAGTGAACAGAAAAACTTCCTTCTATACATGTAAGGTATGGGCAAGCACAGAAACTTGTAACACAGCCCTGAATTCAGCACTAACCTGAAAACTGGACTATACTAGCTTAGAATGGTGGGAAAACAAGTAATTTTTTTTCAGTAAATAAAGCAGATACAATAAAAAAAAACAATTTAAATGCACAGAAATGGCTATCACACTTGAGTGTGTAGCCTACAACAGTTAAACAGGAAATTTAAACACAAAAATGACTTTGTTAAAGTGCAGGCAGTAAAATAAGTACAATATGTAAATGAAACAAGCATTTTAAATCACAGAAACTCTAGAAAAAACATTGTTTTAGGCAGAATTAGCTAAAGGCAGCAAGAAAATGTAGAAAAATTATACTTAATCACTTCAAGGTCTCTCTTTTGTCTCTCTGCTGCTGTAGAACTCTGGAGGGCACCAGGCAGGAGCTTGCTGAGCTGTATGCTAGCATAAAAACCTTGCAAATGCTTGTTTTGTAGCAGGGAAATGAAAGAGATAGAAATTAGCCCAAAACGGACAATAAACTACTAATTTCTGGGCTGAAACCACTCCTCCAGGGACAGACAGGCTACTCAAAGCTCCCTCTCCTACAGTGAACAGTGAAACTTCCTTTTATCCAAGTAAGGTATGGGCAAACACAGAAACTTGTAACACAGCCCTGAATTCAGCACTAACCTGAAAACTGGACTATACTAGCTTAGAATGGCGGGAAAACAATTATATTTTTTGTTTTTTTGTTTTTTTCAGAAAATAAAGCAGTTACAATCAAAACACACTTTAAATGCACAGAAATAACTATCACACTTGAGTGTGTAGCCTACAACAGTTAAACTGGTACTTTAAACACAAAAAAACAACTTTGTTAAAGTGCTGGCAGTAAAATAAGTACAATATGTAGCTGAAACAAGCTTTTTAAATCACAGAAACTTTAGAAAATCGGCATTTTAGGTGGAATTAGCTAAAGGCAGCAAGAAAATGCAGAAAAATGATACTTAATCACTCCAAAGTCTCTCTTTTGTCTCTCTGCTGCTGTAGAACTCTGCAGGGCACCAGGCAGGAGCTTGCCGAGCTGTAGACTAGCACAAAAACCCTGCAAATGTGGGTTTTATAGCAGGGAAATGAAAGACATAGAAATTAGCCCAAAATGGCCAATAAACTACTAATTTCTGGACTGAAACCACTCCTCCAGGGACAAATAGGTTGCTCAAAGCTCTGTCTCTCACAGTGAACAGAGAAAGTTCCTTTTATCCAAGTAAGGTATGGGCAAACACAGAAACTTGTAACACAGCCCTGAATTCAGCACTAACCTGAACATTGGACTATACTAGCTTAGAATGGAGGGGAAAAAAGTATTTTTTTCTTTAGAAAATAAAGCAGATACAATCAAGAAAACACTTTAAATGCACAGAAATGGCTATCACACTTGACTGTGTAGCCTACAACTGTTAAACAGGTAATTTAAACACGAAAATTCCTTTGTTAAAGTGCAGGCAGTAAAATAAGTACAATATGTAGCTGAAACAAGCTTTTTAAATCACAGAAACTCTAGAAAATTGGTGTTTTAGGTGGAATTAGCTAAAGGCAGCAAGAAAATGCAGAAAAATGATACTTAATCACTCCAAAGTCTCTCTTTTGTCTCTCTGCTGCTGTAGAACTCTGCAGGGCACTAGGCAGCAGCTTGCTGAGCTGTATACTAGCTAAGTGTACAGATATGCCTAGTTATGTTGGGATATATGTATATATATATATATATATATATATATATATATATATATATATATATTACTGTATGTGCATACATATCTATTCTGATATACCTACTACTGTCAATATATCTGTAGATATCCATACGTATATGTGCATATGTATCACTATCTGTATATGTGTAGACATATATTGCTCTGTATATGTATATATCTGGGTGTGTATGTGTATATGTATATCTATGTACATATACATACCCATTTATATATGTCGATATGTTTATGTGTAATTATATAAATATATATATATATATATATATATATATATATATGATATCTGGATAATTATATGTACATATATTTTCACTGTATGTACTGAACATGGAGTACCCCAACCCTATAGTTCCAACTTCTTAGTGCAAAGAGATGTCAGGTATGTATAGCAGGTATATTAGTAGACTATTGCTACTGTCATTGGGGTTGTCTTCACAGACATGGTGTGTGTGGGAGGTCACATCTACTTTTCACGTGTGCATCATTGGCTACTGACAGACATCCTAAGGACATCATAGTACAGTACCACTGCTAGCACATAATTCCCCTGTGGACTGCAGCAGAGATACTGGCCAATATATGTGGACATTCTGACACACTCTGTACAGACCAGAGGTATACACAGAACCCCTTAGTGCAATACATGTGGAGCATGCCTGACAATATGGATGTTAACAGCCATGTAGGTAGGTATAACACATAACAACTGGTATACATTTGCCACCATAGGTTATGCATTCACACACCCCTGTCTGTCCTGACACATAATACCCGCTGGTACAGGGGTGCCATGGCCACATGCTACCCACTAGATATTGACGTACATCTGTACAGAATCCCACTGCTCTATCTGACATACACGACTGTTAAGGGAGGCCCGGGAGCAGTACATCTGGCAAGTATCTGGACATGACATCTCACTGGGTAAGTACACTAAGCTGCTAGGCATGTAACAATGCACTGTGCAGGCTACAGGCAGACTGGCTCAACACTGGCCTACATCTCCTAAGGGGGAATGCACATTTACCTGCATTTATAGCAGGCTCTACCTGCATGTCACAGCACAGGTTAAGATACACCTGTTTGAAAGTGCAAAACCACAACCAATGTGAATGCAGCCACAGCCACATATGGTAAGCTAGCATAATATTACAGCATATGGACTATCTGTTTAACATCATTCTCATATGTGCCACTCACAGACTAACCCTACATATACTGGGCTGCTACACAGTTTGGTCTGATGCCTGTCTGTGGTATGGGACATGTGTGTGTTTGTGGCCCTACACACATGTAAGCCAATACGGCACCATACAGTGGAGCAGCATGTAACATCAGATAAGACAGGACCTAGAACAATGACATTTTTCACAGTCTGTACACAGGCCAAAGTACATATTAACAATACACACACTGTTGATATACAGCATAAGTACACAGACCTCAGTACTATACAAACAACCACAGAAGTTCCAGGATATGTCATCAAATATAACCCTTATTGTACATAATATGTGTAGCAGTTTGATATCTCACTGGCTTGTTATCAGATATGATGGCACTAATTATTGTGTATGATCTGAGGAAGACAATAGTCAAAAGCGCTTACCGGATATCTTCAAGGGACAGTTTTGAGCTTTTTTACTTTTCATTTTATTTTCAAGTCGAAGTCTTATTCGTATTAAAGGACTACATTTTAATTGGAACGCTTGCGGATTTCATTGATTGGCCATCCTTGGGTGGATTTTCTGTCTTTTTTCTGCCAATATTGACTGTTTTTGTGACAGACCACCTTTAGCGTTTGGGAGTTATTTATTTATTTGTAATTATGGTGTACAGCACATAAGCACCTGTTAATGCATGACATATGTACAAAGGTTGACAGAGTTTTGGCTGGAAGCACATGCACAGGGCCAATATTGACATGTTGCTGTGATAACCTCATACATTTACTGTTGTAACAGGGTTTGTTGCAACATATGTCCTATGAGGGATATGAAGTCAGTAACTATCACAGCTTTCACCATCTACAGACTGTAATCCTCATTCTACCTTCTGCAGTTCACAGATAGATGCTCTGTGGGTAACACATGACACCAAAGGCACAACACACTGCCCAGTCTGCAGATGACCCTACAGATAGTGATTCCTCATAAACATAGAACTGACATGGCAGGTATTAAAACATGCAGGACATCCATATCCACACAAACACTTTTAAGCCAACATTACTCCAAATGCAGTATAGCAGCACTTACAGTCTGTAGTCAGGTCAGGCACATCCTCCTCCTGTATATTGCCCTGTTTCCACAGTGTATGTTGTTAGAGTAAATTCCCAATACATCTGAGATGCTGTTTGCCAAACAACAGATCTAGTTCCTGCTGACAGTGAATGAAAAAGGCCAACACCAACATGATGTTCCTAGATATTGGAGTGTGGTTCCATGCAATTGGCTATGGGAATGATACCACAGCTGTTTCACATGCAATCAGCTAGATGAGGGCTGCAATTCATGCAGAGGCCATCAGCTGATCATGAGCATCATTTAAAATACACATGCTGCTGCCTAAGCAAAACAGGTGTAGGTCTCCAGATCCACTAGAAAGGGAGTGAGAGAGGCAGACAGAGGCAAAGACAGGTCAGAGAGGGGTGGGAGAGTAAAACTTAAGCTTGTTTGTTTCAAACACCTACCAGCACAAGGTAGCAAACCACTGATGACTATGTAGTGCAATCACATTTCTATGCAGTTATTGGACACGCCACATAGGTTACATATTATGGAGCCTGCAGAATGTATATGTGATGGTGAGTGACATCTGCAACAGGGATATGGTAGCTATACGGTAAGTCTAGTGCATGTGGCTGTCTGCATGAATAGGTACCAGCGTCAACACAGCCACATTCTCACAGGGATGCACACACATTGACACACTTGGCAGGGCCAGGAATACAACCCATCACTAGTGAGATTTCCACAACACATTACTGTGCAGGAATCACACGCACCACAGGGGTCATACAGAGGTTATATGGGCAAAGGGTATGAGGAGTCTGACATCACACAGCATGCTGCAGTATGCCAATAGGGGTTGTAGTGAGTGTGAATGTGAACATACGCATCATACAACAACACACACACACACACACACACACACACACACACACACACACACACACACACACACACACACACACACAGGGTTCCAGTACTGACATGCATGGGTACATTGATTCACAGGTGTGTAGTGGTGAACTGTGCCAAATGACTATACAAGGCTAATTGATGGGTACACCATGGCATCAGGCCATTTGACAATGGTCTGCATTGTGGCTCAGGGGTGTAGATTCTGGAATTGCCCACACAGGTGTGTATTGTATTCACCATCCAGTCACCTAGGTGACTAATGAGTGTGGGTAATGCTGTGCATTGCTTGCAATGTATGTTTTCCTTAGTCCATGACATGGACGGTGTCTGTGACGTGCACACCTCCCACATTCATGTACAGTGACATGTGGAACTGAACCTGGGGTGTCTGACCCTTGTTGTGTACACAGATTATCATCAGATGTGACAGTCCTGGCCTCATTTTGCAGGAACTGGTAATGGACAACAGGTTTGCCCTGCTCCTACATTGATAGCATGCTAATGGCATTCCCTGGTGTCAGTGGCATCTGTCCATACAGGGCATGTTTTCAGGCATGGTATGTTCTTTGTGGGTCACATTTGATGGCATCACATGTGTTGCAGGTGTCCATTGGGGAACATGGGGAAGGTGCACTGTCTGCTTGTACGTGCCTATTGAACAGATGGACAGGGTGCCATGCCCTCTGAAGGAACTCCATAGTTACTCTCAGTCTGCAATATGCAGTGTACTACAAACATAGAGGTTGTTGCCCAGGCAAGTGTGTGTGTGTGTGTGTGTGTGTGTGTGTATGTGTGTGTGTGTGTGTGTGTGTGTGTGTGTGTGTGTGTGTGTGTGTGTGTGTGTGTGTGTGTGTATGAGGCATGGGTTGAGAGTGTTGTCTGGCTAATACTAAGGTTGCTAACTTTGTTTGCCTGGCCTTGATATCACATGTATGGGTATGGATTTGCACCCCAGCCTCTCGGCTATTTCACGTCTGTTATCCCTATATGGTGGACATTGTGATATGTACTAGGGCCACCACATAAAAAGTTTGCAAAACCCACTCCATATTGGGCGCAGTTGTTACACACTCACAACCACCTTCATGCAGGATAAGAGTTACAAACACAGACACACATGTAATGTCTGGGATTAGAGCTCCTACCTATTTTATTACACTACAGCAGTACACAGACATAGTACGCGCCACAGAGATTACTGGAGTACTCCTTCCGCACAGGTATATTTCACATTGGATGACATCATCAGGATTGCCAAAGTAGGGCATTCGAATTGTAGTGAGTGTGGCTAGGCTAAGCTGCACTGCTCTCTACACAGACAATGAAACACACACAACCAACATGTGTGGGTATAGAACCTCTAAAAGAGTTTAATATCACATTACAGCATGAAGCTGTTATAGGCTGCATCACGGCGATTACTGATTACTGGAGAACTCCTTTCCCAAAGGTGTATTTCACAGTGAATGACATCAACAGGATTGCCAAAGTAGGGCATTCAAATTGTAGTGTGTGTGGCAAGGCTAAAATGCACTGCTCCCTACACAGACATTGAAACACACACAAAACATCCACAACCAACATGTGTGGGTATAGAACCCCTAACAGAGGTCTATATCATACTACATCATGAAGCTGTTATAAGATGCACCACAGGGATTATTGACAAACTCGTTCCCCAAAGGTGTATTCCACAGTGAATGATATCAGCAGGATTGCCAAAGTAGGGCATTCAAATTGTAATGAGTGTGTCTAGGCTAAAATGCACTGCTCCCTACACAGACATTGAAACACAAACAAAACATCCACAACCAACATGTGTGGGTATAAAACCTCTAACAGAGATCTATATCACACTACTGCATGAAGCTGTTATAGGATGCACCACAGGGATTACTGGAGAACTCTTTCCCCAAAGGTGTATTTCACAGTGTATGACATCAGCAGCATTGCTAAAGTAGGGCATTCAAATTGTAGTGTGTGTGGCTAGGTTAAAATGCTCTGCTCCCTACACAGATATTGAAACACACACAAAACATCCACAACTGACGTGTGGGTATAGAATCCCTAACAGAGATCTATATCATACTACAGCATAAAGCTGTTATAATATGCACCATGGGGATTACGGGTGAACTCCTTCCCCAAAGGTGTATTTCACAGTGAATGACAGCAGGATTGCCAAAGTAGGGCATTTGAATTGTAGTGAGTGTGACTAGCCAAAAATGCATTGCTCCCTAAACAAACATTGAAACCCAGACAACATCCAGAACTGCCATGGGTGGGAATAAAGCCATACCAGAGTTCTATATCAAACTACAGCAGTACGCAGTTACGGCACACACTACAGAGATTACTGGGCTACATCCTTCCCAGAGGTGTATCTCTAGTTGGATGACATCAGTAGCCTTAACAAAGGATAGCATTCGAATTGCATGTAATGTGACTACACTAAAAAGGATTGCTCTCTGCACAAACAGAATCATACACACACACACACACACACACACACACACACACACACACACACACACACACACACACACACACACACACACAATCACCATATCTGGGATTAGAACACCTACCTAACTAATTTATCAGACTATAGCACTACACAGTTATAGGACACCCTACGGAGATTATCGGGCTACAACCTTCCCAGAAATGTATTTCTAGGTGGATGACATCAGCAGCCTTACCAAAATAGAGCATTTCAATTGTAGGGAGTGTGACTACCTTAAAAAGTATTGCTCTCTACACAGAGACACACACATATGCCAAGGCTGGGATTAGAACTTCTCTCTAACTATTTTATCATACTACAGTAGGAAGAATGTATGGGACATACCACGGAGATTATTGGGCTACAATTCTCCCAAAGGTGTATTTCACAGTGGATGACCTAAACAGGCTTGTCATAGTAGGGCTATGGGGAGAGCAGTATGTATGCATGGGCCATAACCCATTCATCTAGAGGTTGACACTCCACATGCGGGTACACACAGGGTCATATTTCACAGGTACATGTATACAGCTGCTAGATTACTACTTCCTTGTACAGTCATGTTGCACAGCTAACATGTGCACTGCATAGTCTGTAATGCTGATAGAAACTGGTGGCCAGTATCTGCAGTGAGTGACATCTGAACCTCATGTGGTTGGAGCCCTTTGGCTGTGTGCTGGGTGGGACAGGCCTGGATGGCTTCTTGTCACAGTCTCCCTCTTCCACACATCTATGTACGTCTACCTTTGGATTATTATAGTATGCTGTCCTTACATATATGTCTGTATTCCTATCCAGTGTGTGTGCAAGGCATGACCGGTACATACTGATGAGTGTCTGCGTTAACAACTGCGACTGCCAGATATGTCTGGTCTACTGGTGTTTACAGACATGGCCTTCATGTGTTTAAGTGTGTGAGCATGCCCAGTATGCCCATCTGTATTTAATGCATGGATCGAGTCCAGGAAGTTTGTACTACACTGCTGACCTTTGTGTTGTACAGGTAGCATGTTGTTTTTGCAGGGTATCCTTTGAGCATTTGGCATTGACTGTTACTACATTTCTGCACAGGATCGGGGGCTCACATGTCTATTTCTACATTTCTACACGGGATTGGGGGGCACACCTGACTGTTATTACATTACTACGGAGGATGGGGGGCACACCTGACACTTGTACACATTTGCTATGACTGTACTGGTAAGTCAGGTACTCCATTTCATTCTGTATACTTACCTATCATGCTGAGTAGAGGCATACCAGTGTACTACAGATCATAGCTTTGGTTGCCCTACATATTAGTGTCTGACTTCCTACCCTTCAGAATTAACATCCCACTGCCTGACCTGCTGTAAGTCTGTCTGTGTAGGCCTGGGAGGAGGTTATCCATAGCCATTATTCAGGGGGCGTAGCACAGGCTCTGTTTGGGTTTGTCTACACCTGTCCTGCTGAGACTTTTGTTGGGTATTTGAACCACCCTGACTGGCATATGTGAGTCATATGGACATACTTGTCACTCAGCACATTTCCTGCAGTGGGTTTTGTCACCCTTTGTAGTACTGGCTACTATGGTGACTCCAGCATGTGTTACAGATGTCATGGTGCCACTATGGGTGTCTGTCTGCTGCCATAACATTTGGCCACCCAATTCCCTTGTATGCTCACATCCATAGCATAGATACAGGTAATGACACATTCTACTACATTTGGCAATTGGTAGGTTGATTGACTTACCTTGAGGTTGTGCCAGACTTGAGGATGGTGCTGGAGGGCTGCCTATGTCAGATGCACATAGTACACTGCCTATACATTGTTGAGCACAGGTAGTGTCATGTTTGGCATCCCTTTTACTGTATGTGTGAGTCAGAGAGAGGTGACATTCCCTGAGTCCCTACTGTGTCAGTGTATGTAGTATGCATTGTCTCTTTGCCGCAGCCTCAGCATACTGGGCACGCCTCCATCTGCCTACTGGGGTAGGCTCAGGTTGTTCCTCCTCTGAGCCACTCTGTGCCTGTGCAGGCCTTGGCATTGGTGGGAGGCTGTGTGGCCCTGCCCCCATGCTGTTCCTGCTGCAGCTGTTTCCACAGGATCATATTGCATTGCATATACCGTAACAATTTGGGTACATATAGCTGGTGATTACTGCAAGGCTCCACCAGATGTGTCCAGACACTGGAACCATGACCTGATCATCCCAAACTCATGATCTATTATAAGTCTGGTCTGTGCATGTGCCTCATTATGGCGTTCTTGTTCAGGTGTGTATGCATTTCTGATGGGTGTCATCAGTCACAGCTCCAATGTATAACCAGCATCCCCTGCTAGGTGACCATAGGGGATGTCTCCACTGGAAAATCTCTGGTACAGCTGTGTCAGATGCCATATGTGGGAATCATCATAGCTTTCAAGGCAGCCAGCACACACATTCATTATAATACCCTGGGCATCACAGACGACTTGGCAGTTGATGGCGGGACAACCCTGTGGTTGATGTAGTCCCTACCCTAATCACCAGGTGGTACTTTGATGTGCATGTCCGTGCAGCCTGTAACACCCACTACCTCAGGGTATTCTGCTATTTGGTGGAACAGACACATATTGCTGGCCAACACCTCACAGGTGTTGGGGAAATATACGTGCTCACTGTCATGTGCTGACATGGCATCCAGGAACTGGTGGAATACTCTGGATGCTGATGCCTGTGAGATTCCCATGATATCCCCAGTTGAGCATTGGGAGGTACATGTGGGTAGTATTCCTAGGCCTACACATACCTTGGTATCCACTGGGATGGGTTCCCCTTGGTCAGTTTGGTGTGTCAGGTGTGACCGGCACAGATCAACAATTTGCTGTAAGAGGTCTTTGTCCACCCTATAGTGCTCCACTTTCTCCAGCTCATGTAGCCCCTGGTAGTTTACCCTGGGTCTGTACACTCTTCTCCGTCTCCTCACTGTGTGTTAATCAGCAGCATTGACATCCTCACCACCCTCGGCCTCTTGCACATGTTGTTCTATGTTGTCTGCTGCAGCCCTTCTCATTTTGTAGGTTTGTTGTACACCAGTGGTGTAGAGTGTGGGGAAAAATCAGTGGAGAAGATGTTTGCATAGTTTATAGTAGTGTTCTGGGCTGGGCTGGTCTGCTGCCTGTGTAATTGGCTGATTCTGATACATTTCATCTGCCAGCTATGCTAGTTCTCCTTGGTTACCGTCCTACTGCTGTTTTCCCTTCACATTGCCTTCCTGTTTAAGCACAGGGGCACACCACGCAAACAGAGTGCACAAATGTGCACACTGCTGCTATTTCCTGGTTTAACTTTTATTTTCTGCCTTTAAACCAGGTGTGTGACTCGCACACCTGTTTAGGCATTGTAAAGAGTGCTAGGCAGGCTTAGACACACCCCCTAGCTTAGCTGTACTAAGCTAGGAGCAAACACGAGCCACAGGGCTCCAATCTGCTTACAGTATTCCTGACACACACCCCCATGATGTCACCTAACTCCTAGGTTTGCACCAAGCAATTCCTACTCTACACTGTTGGGACCTGACTCACATGCTGGGGGAAACTGGGATTCACTATCCTTCCCCTCATTTGCATAGGATTGCCTGCTAATGCATAATTACATGTCTCACACCGAGTCTCCCCCCTTAGCAACCACTACTCCTTGGCCATGTTGTCTTCTGCCTGTCATTGACTTGCATGGCAGAGTACTGATTTTAGTTAGAATGCTTTTTGTATTTCTTTTACTGTTTGCAATGCCAATGGCCTTATACTTGGCCATTTCCATGCTTACTACATGATATGCAGCCTTTATTTGGAGCTGGCACAGCTCCATTTTGGATGTTGCAGAAATGTACTTGGTTACTAACCGAGTACATATCGGCAGAGAACACTAGTCCTGCACGGATGGTTGCAAGCTTCCTGGATTGCAAAATCATCCCATTTGCATAGCTTTTTCCTGCAAATGGGGTGATTTGCATACAAGGGATTAGTCCATGCAGGATTAGCGCAGGAGCACTTGTGCACGACCCTGCAGGCTGTTCCTGGGTCACACGGCAGACATATTGCCTGCTTGAGCTCCTGCACCAATCTTGCATGCCATGCAAGCTTTAGAGAATCCGAGGGACCCCAAGATTCAGCAAGCTCTGAATGATGTGCAGGATAGTGCAAGAGCTGCTGCACGAAACATGGGCGACGAGCGATCCAGAATGAGCTCCCGGGATGTGCATGACCGTTCCAACACTATTCCTGCATAGACACAGCTCCTGCATGCTAATTACCCCAATTGCAGGTGAAAAACATGCAAATGAGGTGAATTAGCAATCCAGGAAGCAGACAGGCATCTGTGTAAGAATAGTGTAACCTGCAGAAATGTATTTGGCTACTAACCGAATACATTTCTGCAAATTATAAAAAGGAGGCATGACAGCTCCAAACAAAGCATATATTCAATGTAGTAAGCATGCCAATGGCCAAATAGATGGCCATTGGCATGGTAAATAGTTGCAAAATTATAAAAAATAACTTTTATTTTTGGGGGCTGATTTCAGCCATTTAAGCATAGAGCAGTGGTGCGCAAATGGGATTGGCCCGAAAATAAAAAAAAAAAGTTGGAAATAAGCTTTTAAACCAGAATTATCATTCTGTTATAATAGTCAATGACATGTAGAAGACAACAATTCCATTGAAAAGTGGTTGCTAAGGGGGAAGGGTGATTGTCAGTCTTGTAGCCATGCATTAGCAGTCAGTTTTATGGAAATGAGGGGACTGACACTGAATCACAGATTTCCCCTCAGTGTCAGATAGCACCCAACCGTGTAAGTGCAACAACACCATGGTACAAGCCTAAGAGGTAGATGACCGCATAAGGGAGAGGGTCATGCATGCTGTAAGCTTATTGGAGCTCTGTGGCCTGTGTTTGCCCTTAGCTAAGCACAGCTAAGGAAGGGGTGTGTCTGAGGATGCCTACCAGTGTTTGCATTGCCTAAACAGGTGTGCACGCCGAGCACCAGGTTTTAAGCAAACAAACAAAAAAAAACAGGAAATAGCAGCTTTGTTTACATCTGATCACTGGGTATTAGCAGCATGCCTCGGGGCTTACATTGGAAGGCAATGGGAAGGAAAAACAGCAGTAGGAAGGCAATCAAGGAGAACTAGCATAGCTGGCAGGTGAAATGTATCAGAATCAGCCAATTACACAGGCAACAGCCCAGCCCAGCACACTACTATAAACTATGCAAACACCTTTCACTCTGGTTTTTCCCACAAACTCTACACCACCAGTGTACACAGACGGGGAATGTTTACATGACAAAACAAACAAAATGATAGGGGCTGCTGTTGCTCTCATATATTGATATGTGGAAGAGGCTGAGGGTGGTAAGGATGAGAATGCTGATGACCAACCCACATTGAGGAGAAGGAGAAGAGCGTTCAGACCCAAAGTTACCTACCAGGGACTACATGAGCTGGAGATAGTGGAGAGCTATAGGTTGGACAGGGACATCCTACAGCAAATTGTTGAGCTGTGCAGGCCACACCTCATACACGGAACCAACAGAGGGGAACCCATCTCAGTGGATACCAAGGTATGTGTAGGCTTAAGAATACTAGCCACATGTACCTTCCAAAGACCAACTGGGGATATCATGGAGTTCTCACAGGTTCATAGGTTCATAGGTAGGTACTAGGCTATCAGCCCTAGGGCCTATACAAGCCCAGCCAAAAAGGTACCCTGGCTTTTCCCTCCCAAGAAAATTATTTTCCTGTGCCACTGTCGAGTAGAGCCACAAAAATGATCCCTGGGGTGAATTTCCTATTTCCCATCCAATCATCAAGATTTTTCTTGAAGAGTACTAATGAGGAGCTTTGTTTGATATAGATAGGTAATTTATTCCAGAGTATCTGAAGTCTCTGGGACAGGAACCTATCCCTCCGGCATGTTCTGTTTATTGTGGTGACAAGGTTTAGGTCCCTAGAGCATGTAGCTTGGAGGGATTGGGACTTCTTTAAGTGGAGCATGTCCAACAGCTCTGGGTTTGACATAGCTTTGTATGTTAGGCAGTGATCACCTCTGAGTAGGCGATATGCAACGCAGTAAAGCTGGAGTTTTTTGAGACGGTCTGCATAGGGCATCTGTTTGAAGCCGGTAATACCCTTTGTGAGGTATTTCTGTGGCCTTTCCAGTTATTGTAGATGTCTTGTGAGGTACATACCAAAAGGGGCATTGTACTCTATAATGGGTCTAATGAGTGATGAGTAGAGGTGAACAATGACCTCTTTTTTTCCTGGATGAGAAACCTTTTGTGATGAGGTGTGCCACGTAGGAGGATTTCCTGACTACTGTGGCGATGTGATTATCAAAGGAGAGACTGCTGTCCACCTGTGTCCCAAGGTCTCTTATCACACTTTTAGTGTTAAGTAGACTGCCGCCTATGTTGTAGTTCATGGGTACAGAGTTTTACCAAAGGGGGTGACAATGCACTTTTTGGCATTGAGCTTGAGGCCATGGCTTTGACACCAGGCATCTGTCTCAGTGAGGCCATTTTGTAAGATGTCCACATCATTAGGAGTTTCGATTATGGCTCCTAGTTTACAGTCATCTGTGAACTTCATTAGCCAAAGACCTTCTGTGTTAGCCTGTACTTCAGAGAAGTAGATACCAAACAGGAGAGTACCCAGGACTGAACCCTGTGGTACTCTACTTGTCACTGGTCTGAAGATGGATTTGGAGTCTGCTACTTTCACAGTGTGGGCTCTGTCAGTGAACCAGTTGGCTCACTGACAGAACCACAGGCATCAGCATTCAGGGTACTACACCAGTTCCTGGATGCCATGTCTGCACATGCCAGTGAGCACATATTTTAACTCAACACCAGTGAGGAGTTGACCAGCAATATGCATCTCTTCCACCAAATAGCAGAATACCCTGAGGTAGTGGCTGCTATTGACTGCACGCACATACACATCAAAACACCCCCTGGTGAGCAGGGTAGGGTCTACATAAACCACAAGGGCTTCCCCTCCATCAACTGCCAGGTCATGTACAATGCCCAGGGCATTATAATGAATGTGTGTGCTGGCAGCCCTGGAATCTATCACTACTCCTACATCTGGCATATGACACAGCTGTACCAGAGATTTGCCAGTGGGGACATCCCATATGGCCACCTGGTGGGGGATGTTGATTATGCACTGGAAATGCACACACACCCGAACACGAATTCCATAATGAGGCACATGCACTAATGAGAATCATAATAGAGTGTGTGTTTGGGTGCTCCAGTCACAGTTCCGGTGCCTGGACATATCCGATCAAGCCTTGCGGTACTCTCCGGCTACATTTACACAAATTTTCCTTGTGTGTGCCATGCTGCACAATATGATCCTGTGGAATCAGCTGCAGCATGAACAGCATGGGACAGGGCCACACAGCCCACCACCATTCCCAAGGCCAGCACAGGAACAGAGTGACTCACAGGAGGAACAACTTGAGCCTGCCCATGTAGGGAGAAGGAAGCATGCTCAGTATGCCCAGGCTTTGGCAAAGAGGCAACACATAGCACATACACTGACACGGTAGGAACCCAGGGAATGACACCTCTCTCTGACTCACACATACAGTAAAAAGGATGCCAAACATGACACTACCTGTGCTTTACCATCTATAGAGAGTGTACTATGTGCATCTGACATACTCAGCCTTCCAGCACCATCCTCAATACTGGCACAGCCACAAGTAACTCACTCTTCCTATCAATTGCTGAATGGAGTAGTATGTTCTGCTAGTTATAGCTATGGTATGGATGTGAGCATGGAAGGTAATCAGGTATGTGAATGGGATGGCAGCAAATAGTGAACATCTATATGGGCAGAATAGAATCCATAACCAATACTGGTGTCAACAAAGTAGGCAGTACTAGACAAGGTTACAAATCCCACTGCAGTATATGTTGTGGCCCACATGTGTGTCCTTAGGACACACACATGCATATCAGTGAGGTTCACATACACAACAACAGCCTCAGACAGCAGGACAGGTGTAGATGACCATACAGAAAAGCTGTGCTAAGGCCTCCAATTAATGGCAATGGATAACAACCCCCCTCCAGACCTACACAGACAGACTATAATAGGTCATGAAGTTGTATGTTAGTTCTGCAGGTTATGAAGTTTGAAACTGAAATGTAGGTCAATAAAACCTAAGATCTGTACTCTACTGATATGCCTGTAGTCTGCATTATAGATCAAAATACAAAACAAAATGGAAGCCAACCGAGTACCTGAAATACCAGTACAGTTATAGCAAATGTTTACAGTTGTCAGGTGTGCCCCAACCCCCCCCCCCCCCCACAATCCTATGTTGAAATTCAGTAACATGTACGAGTGGGGTTAATAAAAGTGGAGCACAAATTACCTGAGCTGGCCCAATTTATAGGATAGATTGTTGCATGTGTACAATATGCTGGGCTCTGTGTGTTAGGTTGTTGTGTGTTGTACATTGTGTGAAAGTGGTCAGCAAGTAGGCATGGATGGTTGTCTCCCGATGGCCTATGGCCAGTACTGTTGATGTCAGGGCCATGTTCTGGCAACTGCAGTGCCAACCACAAAGCATCCCAGCAAGACCCAGTTCAGCAGTCATCCATACTCATTGTTCAGATGTCAATATCTGTCACCATTTGAAAGATGGACATTCCATGATTGTGGAACCAAACATACACACAGTACACAGGTGGAAGTACCCTAGACAGAGTACAAAAAATGTAACTGTCAACTGCACACACCTTTGCAATTGTACATACAGGTTAGCAGCATATTAGTTGTCTGTGTAGTATGGAATACTGATGTATTCTGGCCAATACCTGGCAGACCAGAAAAGGCACAGTTAAGAAGTAATGAGAGAATGCCTATGTCCCTGCACAAGGCAGCATAAGGGGAATGTCCCAGGTATATCTGTGACTCAGCTGCAATAAGCTTCCATAGCACACATGCACTCAGTTGACCCCACCATCATCCACAGGTTTATCACAGGTCATATCCCTGCTGTTGGGAATGAGTACAGTATGACCCCCAACTTCAGTATGGGAATACCTACAGAATGCAGCATGCTGAAGAGGTGTCCTATGCAGGTGTGTCCCTAGATGTAAGCAGCACCCTGCCAACATCCAGACCAATGGATTAATATGGGCAGGAACTATTGCCATTAACACCTCACACACTTACCCTGTCACCTCATGGGAATCCAGTGGCATGCAGCCTGGGACTGTAGGAATGACAGAATGCACTGGCCTGCTACAGATGACCTGCACCACTACCAAATGCCCTACAGTCCTCTGTCAAAGGCCTGTGCCTCACCTGTACTGCCAATGTATGTTATCTCATGGGGCCCACTATAACAACATAACACACTCCACAGAAAACAAATGCAAGGCCATGTTGACAAATCCCAGTAGTATGCCCACCATGTCCTACTGCATGAACTGTGGCCCAACCCCTAAATAACGCTGGGATGAAGGGACAACTATAAGGATACTTTGCAGATATCACTCGCATAATGTTAGGAAGAGGATATAATAACAGAGTAGGGGGTGCAGAAGCATGGACGCCATGGAGTATGTGAAGTCTGAAACTCTGATTTGTGCCCATACTACCCCTGCCTGCAAACCCCAGTAATGGGTGGCTACAAACCTGCTCATAAACCACAATGTGAAGAGGAATTAACCAGATATATGAGCTCTGCCTCTGGGTAACCTGGGTGAATCTGTACAGCTGAGAGGTATGGCCACAGCCAGATATGGCCATTTTGTTATGTCGATAGATGTACAAGCAGAGGATCCTCAGCCACCACAGTACCAAGGTGCTGGACCATTTACACATACCTATCAGCAAGGGTCTGCATCTACCCCTCCAGAATGGAATGAGTGTGCAAGAATATGTAGGCTGCAGACCACAATACTGGACACAGCTTCATTCATCTTCATCTTGTATTTCCCAGGAAATAATTGTGAGCAAATAAGTATATCTGCTGGTAGTTGATGACATAATATGTCACAGTGTAAAACAGTACGTCTGAATATCTCTGCTAACACCAACCATGTAACACAAGCAGCACATACAGCAATAGTTACAGTATCCCACTATCCTTTGCCCATTGTGACTCCATATTGTCAACCTATCTACAGATATCTTGCAGAAAAAGGTTGTTAGCTGTAGGTGTAGAACACAAACTCCTGCACTGGAGAACAACTTCCTTGGAATGGATTCACACACTCAATACAGAAGGTCATACTGGGCATGCTCCTACACTTAGAGAAATGAAGCCCATGTCTGACAACAACAGTGGACTATACATATCTGTCAGTCACAGATGTCTGTGCACACACACCACATTACACACCATTCATTCTTTGCACGCACATTGGCTAGGAATACTCACACATATCCAAGGCCAACACACTATAATAGGTCAAACATACACACACAGAGTTGTGGGGAAGAGAGAGGCAGACAGTGACAAAGAGATTGCCATCATGAGGCCTGTCCTACCCACCACACATCCAATTGACCAATATCACATGATGTGCTGATGTCAATCACTGTAGACATTAGCTTTTGGTAGCCCTCAGCCCTATAGTGTCTGTGGTGCTTGTGATAACTGTTTAACATGATAGTATAGATCATTCTTCATCTAGCATTTGCATACCTAGTCCTGTTAAATGTAAAGTTGTGTGTGACTGAGTGTTGTGTGTGTGTTTCCAGAGAAATAGTTTATGGCCCATTCACACACACTGCACTTCCCCTAGCCCATGTTAGCACTCATGCTGTCAGTCACCTTGAAATAACCCTCTGGCCAATTATCAGCCCGATAATCTCTGTGGCATATGTGATAACTGTGTAATGCCATAGTGTAACATACTAGTTATGCAGGCAACTGTGAAACTGTGTGTGTGCATGTAGAGATTAATGATGTTGAGGCCATTCACAGTCACTACTCCTCCCATTGTCCTACTTTAGCAAGCCTGCTGATGTCAATCACCTTGAAATACTTCATTTGGAGAAGGGCCAGCCCTATAAGCTCCATGGTGCATGCCATAAATGCAGAACAATTTAGTAGCAGAAACTACACAGGTATGGATTTGAATATTATCTGTGGTGTGGCAAGTGTTTATATGTGTACATTTGTATGTGTGTACCTCAAAGATTTCAGACCCATTTACAGCCAATACACATCTCAGAGCCTGACTTTAGCAGTCCTGCAGATATCATCCACCTTACAAGTACCTGTTGCCAGCCTTAAACCAAGTCAGGTCAGTGGTGCATGTGGTAAATGTGTAATGTAATGGTCCGTAAAAACTGTTAGATAGAGGTTTGAACCTCACCCCTGGAAAATGTATGTGTAGTTATTTTTGGGATCTGTCACCCACTACATCACGCAATGCCAGTATTTACAAGGGCTGGTGATGTCCCTCACCATAGAAGTACCTTGGAACAACATCCACCCAATAAGCTCTGTGGCTCATGTGACAAATGCAGTACACTATAGTAGCAATATATCGCTAGGTAGAGGTCTGAACCTCAATACTGGCAAGTGTGTGCGTCATCAGTATCCTGTGTGGAGGTTGTTGTGATTGTGTGATAACAGGATGTATTGTGGGGTGGGTTTTGCTAAATTATTATATTGAGGAACTACTATATGTCACAATGTCCACCTTACAACGACAACAGATGTCAAACACCAGAGAGGGCTGGTGTAGACAATCCATAGCCCTACATGTGACATTATGGATCAGTGAACAACATAGGCAACCTTTGTATTACTCAGAGAACACTCTCCACCCATGTCACATACACAAACACACTTGGCTTAGCAACAAACACTATATTGTTAGTTCCCTGCATATTGCCACACAGATAGTAACCATGGTGCGATTGCAGTGGACTACATGCCTGTTGACCACAACAGTGCCACTGACATCAGAAAGTAATGTAATGTCTAACATCACCCAACTGAGTGCGTGTTATCCAGCAAGTAAAAGGACATGGTACTCTGTTCCATCCCTACAGTAGGCAAATAAATGCCTACAGTGGTCCTTTTGCTATGTTTCCCCTGGACGCCTGCAATAACTTTAGAGTCTGCAAATGTAACCCACAAAGGGAATACCATGCCTTATACACATGCCCTGTATGGACAAACACCACTAACTCCACTGAATACCTGTATCATGCTGTCAATGTACGTATAAGCACAACCTCAGTTCCATAGCCAGGTCTCCCCAAATTAGGTCAGGAATGTTACATCAGAAGATTACAATCTGTACACACAACATTCCCCAGAGACCTCAAGTACACACACATGTCAAAGAACATGCATATGGGACATGTGCACAACACAGACACTGTACATGCTGTGGAATATAGATCACATACATGGGAAACAGTGCACATCACTGCCACCCACAATAGTAATCCAGATGACTGGACGGTGAATACAATACCCACCTGTGGGGACCACTCCAGGAACTACACCCCTGAGTCACACTGGAGACCATTGTCAAGTGGCTTAATGCCAAGGTATTCACTTTGCCTAGCCTTGTACAGCTGTCAGACCCATTCACCTACTACACACCTGCAAAGCAATGAACCTATGCATCTCAGTACTGGCAAGTGTGTGTGTGTGTGTGTGTGTGTGTGTGTGTGTGTGTGTGTGTGTGTGTGTGTGTGTGTGTGTGGAGATTAATGATTTTGAAGCCATTCACAATCACTAAACCTCCCATTGGCCTACTTTAGCATGCCTGCTGATGTCATTCACCTTGAAATAACCATGTGGCCATGTCTATATGTATATATATATATATATATATATATATATATATATATATATATATATGTGTGTGTGTGTGTGTGTGTGTGTGTGTGTGTGTGTGTGTGTGTGTGTGTGTGTGTGTGTGTGTGTGTGTGTGGAGTGCCTTCAGACATCAGGTACACACTCTAAACCGCCTTCCTCCACTGCTGCACTGTTCTGCCTTGCTACAAAACAGAGCATCACATGTAGACACAGCCTGACATTGGGGGGGGGGGGGTATATAGGGACAGATTGTAGATAAGCCTATTACAAATCTATGGAGTTTGTGCATGATACATTTCATATTAGCATGACTGTTCTGAAGGTGGTGGGGTCTGACACTCGTGTCTATCATGACTTTATTACTTTCACCTTCAGCTATTTGCCAGACTAATATACATGTTTGGAGGAACAGAACAAACACTATGATGGCTTACATCTTGTCGTTCTGTGCAGATCTGCATGGTTAACAGGTATGGCCCACTGCCCACAGGACCAGATGCTATGTCCATAGCAGTTGTTCAGCAGGACATCATTAAAGCAACAAGTCTTGATGGCACATATACATCTTTCAACATCATCTATCCCATTATTACAGACCAAATACTACATTCAATTACATGCATACATGTTTCACATACCTGTTTTATTATTGTGCTCTCTTCGGTGTACCACTAGGATATCTTCCTTGATTTGTGTTTTTATTTTTTTGTTTGTAATAATATTTTTTTTAGTTTTATTGTTTTGTCTCTCTCTCTCTCTCTCTCTCTCTCTCTTTCTTTCTCTCTCTCCACTACAGGGATCAAGCTGGTTTGGAATAGGTTGCAGCATGGCGTTTGTAGGTGATGCTCATGATCAGGTGATGGCCTCTGCACCAACTGGTGTTCCCCATTGCTAATTACTTGCAGCCAGCTGTGTAGTATTTCCAATAGCCAATGTCATAGCAACCCACTACTATAAATGACTACATCAAGTGGGCATTGTCCCTCTACCTTTCCTGTATAGAAGACATCCTTCCTGTGTGTCTGCAGCAGTGGTACAGAGAGCAGGTAGCAATACCTCTTACAACAGGACTTGCAGACACAGGCCAAATACGTGTTTGTATAATGTTCCAGACCTACGGACAGTGTGAGTATTGCTGTTACATGCGTTGAATACTGGTGGTTTTACAGGGTTTGTGTGTACATGCTAGTTTTGCATGGAATCCAGTCTATCTGCATAGCACTCAACTGTGAGCCTATCCACACGATGGCCAGAGGACTGCCTGTTATGTTTTGTCTGCTCACCACACAGGTCGTGTGTCATATATCAGTGGCATTATCTCTGCTGATTGCTATTGGTACATGGCAACATCCATTTGTGTTTCTGACTTCATATTCCTGAGTAAGGGTATGTTGCAACCAATCCTGTAACACCAGCAACTTTCAGTGTATAACAGCAATATAGCAAATATGGCCCTGTGTTCCAGCCTCTGTCTTCCACATATATACCAGGCTTTGTCCAGATGTCATGCAGTAAGAGTTTGTTAGGTAATGGCCTATCATTATGTAGTGCTGGCATTCTTGCTATCATTCCAGTGATGTTGTGGACTCCCACACAAATTGTGGGGTAGGGTCCATATACATGAGGGCAACAGCTGGACAAAACATGTGTGACCTTATACAGTCTGGAGATCAGTGTATAGAAAACACTGTTATATGCCCATGTAAGACATTTTATGGGGGAGGGGTATTAAAGGTTTTTAACCTAGACTGTTACAACATGTGAGGGATATCAGTAGTAAGAGACATTAAGGTGTATGGCTGTACATTTCCATACATTTCATCATGGGAACAGTGGTGGGCTATACCTTACTGTCTTACACAGTTTTCTTTGTCAGTGTAATAGCAAAGTTTTAAGTTAAGCATTGTTATGTAACAGATACATTTACATTATGACAACTAATACTTTTCCTCCTAGGGGTTGAGTACAGAGTGTAATTGGAGGATGCTGAACTACATCTGTAATTAAGAGTTGATTGGGTCTTATCTTCAAGACAAGTGTTTTTTTTTCTGTTGTACTACTTGAGGACCTTAGCCTGGACAGCAAAGTATATTATGTTTTTCACATTACTGTCTCAAATGTTTTGTTTAAGAGTTGCAGTAATCAGTTATTATGTATTCCAAACACCTAACTGCTATAAGAAATGGCATAAACAACTGAAATAGTACACAAATAAACATTTCTATGTATGCAAACTTGGGGTCATAGGTTCATAGGTAGGTACTAGGCTATTGGCCCAAGGGCCTACGTAAGCCTAGCCAACAAGGTTCATTGGCTTACGCCACCCAAGAAATTTATTTTCCTGTGCCACTGTTGAGCATAGGCACAGACGTGATCCCCAGGGTGTATTTCCTATTTCCTATCCACTCATCAAGATTTTTCTTGAAGAGTACTAATGAAGAACTTTGCTTGGCATAGATGGGTAGCCTGTTCCAGAATATGGGAAGTGTCTGGGACAGGAATTTATCCCTCCAGCATGTCCTGTTTATTATGATGACAAGAATTAGGTCCCTAGAGTGTGTAACATGGAGGGATTGGGATTTCTTTAGGTGTAGCATGTCCAACAGCTCTGCATTTGACATAGCTTTATATGTTAGGCAGAGATCACCTTGGAGTATGCGATATGCTACGGAGTAAAGCTGGGGTTTTTTGAGGCGGTCAGTGTAGGGCATTTGTATGAGGCCAGTAATCCTCTTTGTAAGGTACTTCTGTGGCCTTTCCAGCTGCTGCAGATGTCTTGTGAGGTACATTCCAAAAGGGGTGTTGTACTCTATAATGGGTCTAATGAGTGTCAAGTAGAGGGGAACAATGACCTCTTTTTTCCTGGATGAGAACCCTTTTATGATGAGGTGTGCCACGTAGAAGGACTTCCTGACTACTGTGGCAATGTGACTATCAAAAGAGATACTGTCCACCTGGGTCCCAAGGTCTCTTATCACGCGTTCATTTAAGGGTACAGAGTTTTTACCAAAAGGGATGACACTGCACTTTCTGGCATTGAGCTTGAGGCCATGGCTCTGACACCAGGCATCTGTTTCAGCGAGGCCCTTCTGTAGGATGTCCACATCATTTGGGGACTTAACTATGGCTCCTAGTTTGCAGTCATCTGCGAACTTTGCTAGCCAGAGGCCTTCTGTGTTAGCCTGTACTTCAGAGAAGTAGATATCAAACAGGAGAGGTCCCAGGACAGAACCCTGTGGTACTTCACTTGTCATAGCTTTGAGGTCAGATATGGAGTCTGCAACTTTTACAGTGTGTGTTCTGTCAATGAACCAGTTGCAACCCATCTTGTGATGTAGGGATTTATACCTAGTTTAGTGAGGTTAGCTATAATTCCAGAATGGGGGATGATGTTGAAAGCCTTGGTGAGGTCAAGATAAGCAGTGTGAACCACCTTACCCTCATCTATGGCTTTGGAGACTGCCTCAAAGAAGTCGATCAGGTTCAGGAGGCATGATCTGCCTTTCACAAACCCGAACTGGGTGGGATCCAGAGTTTGGCGGTTACCAATGTCTTTGATTATGAGTTCTATGATGATACATTCCATGGCCTTGAAGACCAGGCTTATCAGGCTAATAGGGTGATAGTTCCAGGGATCAGTAGTGGCTCCTCCTTTGTCGAGTGGGATAACTGTTGCTGTGCACCATTCAGTGGGCACAAAGCCTGTTGCAAGGCTATTACTGAACATGGTGGTTAAGTAGGGGGCCAGTTCATTCTGAAGTTCATGTAAAATGCCACCTGGGACGTTGTCTGGTCCCATGGATGCTGTGTTTTTGGCTTTAGAGAGTGCAGCTTTTATCTGCATAGTTGTGATTACAGGGACTCTGCATTCTTCCTGTATAGATATGGGCCCTTTAGGGGGTGAGAGAGGTGTAAAGTTAGCACTGAACCTATCTGCCAGGATGTTGGCAATATCAGTTGGTTCTGTAATTTTCTTGCCTTTGTGCTGTAACTCAGATCAGATCTGGGTGTTTCCATCGAGATTCTTGACATAGCTATAGAATGCTTTGTGGTTCTCCATGGAATTAGTGGCGATTTTGTTTTCAAAACTAGCTTTGGAGGATCTTATAAAGGATCTTAGCTTCTTACTGAGGCTGACCAGGGAGCTCCTCCACTCATGGGATTTTACTCTCTTTTGCAACAGTTTCTTCCTTCTGTTGTACAGTTTGTTTATGGCAGGGGACCACCAGATTGACTTCCTTTTTTTGGAGGATAATGCCTTTGCTCTGTTTGGGATAGCACAATCCATGCACTTGTGTAAGTGCTTATAGAGCGCATTTGTGTAGGATTCAGCAGTTGTAACTGTATTGTCCATCTGCATAGGTGTCATGAAGTTCACCACTTCTGTCTTAAGAAGCATGAACTTGGCTTTGGAGAAAATATTTACTGTGTTTTCCTTAATGGGGGGTGGGGGCAGGATGTGGATATCAAGGGTGATTAGCTTATGGTCGGATCGGACCAACGAGGAATTGACTTCAGGTGTGGAATACCGGTCACTCATGTTGGTAATGACTAGGTCTAGGATATTGTTGCCCCTGGTGGGGGTGTGGATAAGTTGATCCAGGGCATTGGAGTTTATGAATTCCAGAAAGCATTGAGCTAAGGAGTTGGTACACGATCAGTTTTCCCAGTTAATGGTGGGGTAGTTGAAGTCAACCATTATTAGGGTGTTTGGTTGAACCCTAATATTTTCCAGTACATCAAGAAAAGAGGAGTGAGAATCCTGGGGCATAGTGGGGGATCTGTAGCAAGCTACAATTTGGATTGCAGTTTTGCCCAGAGTAAGTTGCACTTGCATAACCTCAGATGCATTATGCTGAGCAACTAGCCTGGAGGTGTGGATATCCTTAACGAATATGGACACACCTCCACTTTTGGTGTTTCGGTCCAGGTTACATGGCCGAAAAGTGTGGTATGATTATAGTCTGGTAGTGAAGGGGTGCTCTCTGGATCCTTGAACCAGGTCTCAGTGACTACACAGATATCAATGTTCTCCATTTTAAGGAGGTCCTCGAGTGAGTGCATTTTGAGATTTAGACTTATAGCATTGAGTATTACCCTCAGTTTTTGCTTGCCTATTCCTGTTATGGTGGTGAATTTGTTATTTGAACCTTGCCTAAAAAGGGTACGATAGCAGCAGCAAGAGCCTTAGCCAGTATCCGGAATCCCAGAGGTGACAAGAGCAGGCCATCTGTTGCAAAGCATTGTGGTCTGTCGACCATGTCATCCCAAACAGACAGATACTGGATCCCCTTAGAATGACACCAGAACCTTAGCCAATTGTTGAAGTCAATCATTTTGTCCTTGTACTGCGGTATCATTCTGGGTGATGGCAGAATGCTACTCTGGGCTAGGGTCATACCTGCCTGGGCTACAAGATCGGAGAGCTCTTCCATGTCTCTTTTCATGTAGCCCAGGGAGGTATGTCTCAGGTCATTCACACTACATGGACAATGACAGAGTCATATTTGCACTTGTTGTGGATTGACCTGAGTGCTTGGGTTATTTGGTGGATCCTGGCAACCGACAGGCAGCTGACAGTAACCTTCTCCTTGTTTAGCCTGGAGAGTGGGACATCAGTGTGCCTGACTGTAGAGTCACCTATGACTAGCGTGTTGGGTACGTTGTTTTGCCTTATTGACTGTGGTTGAGTGGCACACTGAGTCTGTGGGCAATGAGTCATTTGGGTTGTGTTGGGGGATGGAGGTCGCTTGCATTTCTGCTTTGGAAGTCTCTGTTGCTTAGACAGATTATTATTGAGAGCCTTTGCAAATGTTTTTGTGTTACTATGTGTGGATTTTGGTGGTGTAGATTTAGTGAGACTATGTGATGAGTGTGGTGTGGTGCAAATGTTTACCTTCTCCTCATGACTGTCAAGTTCAGTGTTGATTGGAGAGAGCTTTACCTCCAGTTTGGCTAGATAAGTGCATCTCTCCCAGGTTGTAGTGTTGGGTGGAAGGAGGAGAGGGTTGTCTGTGTACATGAGACAATTTCTACATTGCCTCAAGATGCCCATATTCATCAGAGAGACAGGAGAGAATACTGGGAGCTGACCCTTGGACATGCCTGAATAAAAAAAAAAAAATTCATCTAGATAAGTGAGGAAAGTGAGTACAAGAGCTGGTGTGGTGTCATGTCCTTTGCATTGTGGGTGGGTATATGTTTCATGCAATAATTCTCACTTGTAGGAAATAATCCAACACTGGCCATTTTAAATGTTGGCAAATGTAGGAATAATGGCTGTTTGTTATGATGTGCACTGTCTATATATACTCTTCTTATGCACATCTATAAATAGTAATATCTTTATATGTGTATATGTATGTATGTGTGTATATATATATATATATATATATATATATATATATATATATTTTTTTTTTTATACATACATCTACATATATAAATACATGTTCCCTACTATTGAATGACTGTACTGCATATGTTTTAAAAATCATAAGATTTATGTACAGCTCAAAAGGCACAGTCTTCTTATCTGACAGATGTGTGGGAGAATGTTTATTAACACTAACTGACTGTTTCTACACATATTCCCAGATTCCAAATTAATATTATGCACATACCTCTCATTCTCTTATTGGACACACTCTGGTCATAGCTTGCCAACATGGGGGTACACCTAGGGACATATTTTGAATATTGGTCTCATATACTTGGAGAGTTTCCAGTGTAACAGGATTTGTTTTCATATACTTTTTCTGATGGTTTTGAGGTCTGAAAATCAGATGTGTGTCATTATTTGCTGACTGAATTTCTGAGATCATTCCACTAATTTGCCAGGGGACAGGGTAACAGGCAAAAAATACGAGCCAGTTATCCGGACTTTATGAACAAATGTGTACAGTTAAGAGGTATGATTATGCAGACAGCTTACTACTACTCCCAGGATTCAAACTATGGCTGCGTTTCATAAAAATACAACAATTTAAGTTTCAGCAGAGTGTGCTGTTTGGATATTGCTGTCTATCTCTTTAGTGTTTTCTGTCTAAGTCTTTCTCGGTTGTACAATCTGACCTTGTAATTACAGCAGTCTTATACAGACAGTCCTAGACAGTTTATTATGTAGCTCAGTGTGGGTAACAGTGGTTAATACAACATTACTATTCACAGAATTCAACATTAAAATGCCATACAATGCCAGAGTAAACACAATCAGTCCAGGATTTAGAGCTTTATTGCCAGGCAGTTACAGTTTTATTTAAATACGACCTATATGGGACTATTACTGTCACATTGCCTGTTTTTTTTTCAGTACAACCCATACACAAAACAATTTTTATACTGGCAGCTGACTTTCTACTACTTTTATATTTATTTGGTATGACTACTACATGCAGGATTGCTACTCACCAGCCTCGCGACTCAGCCTTTGCAGCCTACTCGCATGGGCTTCCTGATTCACAGCCCACTCAGCTGCAGCTGTAAGGGAAATAGAGAAATATTTAGCCATACCTATTCATCATATACACAGGCTGGACATTATTAAACAGTTACTGGTATGAGTACTTATACACTGCTGGGACATCACCCCTCTGCCTTGATTCTTGGACCCACTGGTCCAAGAGCTCCTTCTTCCTCTGTTTCAAGTCATCATAGTTGTGCCTGATCTGCTTACCAGTCCGAGGGATAACACTGGCACTTGTGAGGGCACAGGTGAGAAGTTTCCAGGCCTCCGCTTTATATTGGGAGCTTTGGTACTGGCCCTGCAGCAGTCTCTTATCATGGTGTTTTACCAGGAGTCCTACCATGTCCTTGGACTCCTGGATGTCCCAGCACTGCACATGGAAGCACATGACCTCTCTGACTCCAGCCATTCTGCCTACAGTGGGAAGCTGTAACCAGTTATGAGCTGTATTCCCACCTGTGGGTTTAAATACAGCCATTTTCCTGGCCTTTGCCATGATTGGACAGTTTTGAATATGCTAAGCTAAGCTAAACTATGGGCAAACCTGCTTAGCTAAGGTTGGCATTGCTTAAAGGGGCAGGCTCAGCACTGCTTACCAATGGGAAAATCCATTTAACTGGGCTACTCATTGCTTAGCAGTCATATTTACACAATGCTTACACCTGGTAAGCAGAGCTGTGCAATGCTTAGCATTGCTTATTTTTCATTTTATAGACTATTTGCTGTATGGCATTGATTCATCATTCATTACATATTAGAAATTTGTTTACTGTCCCTGACATCTCTCAATGTGCTTTCATTACATGTATTCATGTGTGACTATACTGTATGGGGCACTTGTGTTTATATGGGGATTTCACAACTTTATTAAACTGACACCTCACATCTGGATCTAATGCAGTACTCCAGTTAACAAATGCATGTTATTTAGTAGGTAATACAAAAAAAAATGTTTGTGCACTGCTGTCACATTTAAAATGTGAATTAGTTACAGTGGGGATTTAACCGGGAATGGTTGCTCACAAAGTGTACGCTCTATCCACTGCACTATTGCAATATTGCTTATATTAGATATCTCTTGCTATTTAACTTCTTGTGCTGTTTAAGCTAGACTAAGCGTAGCTAAGCAACGGGCACACCAGTGCAGCTACACTTAAACGTTGTTGCATTTATAAAAAAAAAGTTTTGTTGTGTTATTTTAGCTATACCCTTCAGAATATCCCTGCTAATGTTAAACCCTGTACTTTTGTCAGCTTCCTGCTTTGTGGTAGGCATACCTCTCAGCCTCTTAGAGCAAAAAATCTGGACAAACCCTAAAATGATGGGAGGACAAATAGGGAAAGGTTTTAAACATTGCTCTTCAAACTTTTAGAAAGTTGATATAATAATAGATTTTGCATTAAGATGAATTTTCTGAAGGATGTGGAATCTTAACTCATTCACTCCGGAGCAGCTCAGAAAAAGCTGCCTGCTTAATTCCACCATAGGAGCAACAGTGCAGCCTGAGCTCATTTTCAGAAAATCAATTTCTAATACCATACAGAAAACAAATGTTCGTAACTCTTTAACTATAAGAGCTAGACTAAAAATGTAAATGTGAAAGTTGTTCAGCAGATACTGACCTTCCAACAGTGTAAATGTTGATAGTTTATATCAAAGTCTTTATTTAATATTTGGCAAGGAATGCTGATATTGTGCATATTTTTTACCTTTTTGGAAAAGTAAAGCACAATATCTTGGTCAATGTACCATGCAGACCCATACAATTTGTATTTAATTTGTTTGTAAGAATATCAGCTTTAAAATGATACCTTAACCATTACAGTGTGATGCTCCTTTATGGAGATAGTCACAGAAATATGATTAATATAATATTTCTCATAACTGATAAAGCATAATATCTCATCACCTGTAACAGACAAAACCTACATATCAGTTTAGAAGTTGTGCATGTCAATGTCAGCTTTCAAAATGATGGATCATTTGTGTCATCACCATGCTCCCTTGCAAAGATATGGGCATAATAATGAGAAGTATTGGAAATGTATTATTTTAGAAGCCATGGTGGTGTAGCGGTAGCATTGTCGCCTCACAGCAAGAGGTTCTCCCATTCAATTTGCGACTGGAGCGCCTTCTGTGTGAAGTCTGCATGTCCTCCCTGCGGTTGAGTGGCATTCGAAAGACATGTGTGAATGGGCGTGCCTTCGTTGAAGGTTGGGCATTGGGCTGGCACCTTGGCACTGTAAAAATTGACTGCCAATCATTAGGGGACCAGAGTTCTGCTGTTGCGACCCCTAACCGAAAAGCCAAAAGAAAAACAACAACAACATTGGAAGTGTATAATTTGCATAATACAACAAGACTAAACAAACTGTGATATCTGTACATGTGTACAGTGCACAGACACAGTTCATTTACCATGTTGTAAGGAGTAATACTGTCTTCAAAATGAGGTATTACTTGGCACACTGACATGCTCCCTTGCAAAGTTATTTACCAAAATATGAAATAAATCATAATTTCCATAACCTAAGTCCGAAACAAACTTTGATATCTGTACATGTTTACAACATACAGGCACAGTTCTTTTACCATGTTGGAACTATCAATACTGTCTTTAAAATTAGTTATTACTTCGCACATTCAGATGCTGCCTTGCAAAGTTATTTACCAAAATATGAAAAAAATCATAATTTCCATAACCTAAGTCTGAAACAAACTTTGATATCTGTATGTGTGCACAACATACAGGCACAGTTCATTTACCATGTTGGAACTATGAACACTGTCTTCAAAATAAGGTATTACTTAGCACATTCAGAGACTCCCTTGCAAAGTTATTTACCATACCATGAAAAAAATCATAATTTCCATAACTTAAGTCCAAAACAAACTTTGATATCTGTACATGTGTACAACATACAGGCAAAGTTATTTTACCATGTTGGAACTATCAATACTGTCTTTAAAATGAGGTATTACTTATCACATTCAGATGCTCCCTTACTAAGCTATTTACCAAAATATAAAAAAAATCATAATTTCCATAACCTCCAAAATAAACTTTGATATCTGTACATGTGTACAACATACAGGCACAGTACATTAGTGGTGATGGTGCTGCAGAGTGACATACCTTCTACCTGGGAAAACACCAAATTACACAGAATGACTGACAAGGGGGCACAGAGAGGGCACATGTAAATGGAAAAAGGGTAAGGAATGCCACTCCACTAATGAACCCAGGACAGGCAACTGGACTTCAGTGGCACATAAGGGCATCTGATGTGTCTGACACTTGTGCTGGCTACCTACTCAGACTGCTGTTACCACTACTGTCTCACAACCTCCCTCAGTGTCAGCAGTCCGCCTTTTCTCTTTACATGTTTCCATTCAGCAATGGACATACGGGATCAAGGACAGAAGTAATGTAATATTTTCTGCCTTGACCTACATGCATTTACTGTACCAGAGTGGAGGGAGATTGAAAGAGCACATCACAAAGGAAAAATATGTACCAAGACTCTGTCTTTTTGCAGCTGGCATTTCAAAGAGGGACTGAAGGTATTCAAGTGGCACCCTTGATACCATGCGTATCTAAGAAAGCAGCCCAGTGGGACTGAGGTGAAGAGTCTCCAGGTTCCCCACTGCCATCCACAATGATCCTAACATTCATGGTATTTAGTGTCTGTAATATAGGGAATTACTACATGATATGATGTTCAACTGCAGTAGTTCACAAAAACATGATCCAGGTAACCACAATGGCTATATATTGCGCCCACTACAAGAAATTCTAAAAATGAGAGAACAACTGTTGGGAGGGGGGCTTGAAAATGACTCTACATAGACAGAAACCATTATTGATTTCTGCATTCATCAATGTGATAACGACCTCTACTTATGTGAATAACAGTGGCAGTTGCTGAGAGTTTCACCTGGCAAGTAAGAATGACTGAGTGTTACACTGCATGCAGTTATTGTTCAGATGTGAAAATGACCTGCATTTCATTACTGCAAGGTTCTGCACGTTCAGACAAAGGTGATAATTTCTGCGCAAAACCTGTTGCTTAGGCAGTAATTATATTTTTGGTGCAGGTGTTATGCAACAAGGAGTCATTACCATCTATTAGGAGAAGACCAGAGTAATTCACTAAAAGCAGTATAACCCTTATATATTACTGAGCCCTTCCTCCCACCTAAATTCCACACATGACCCACAGAGCCATGCATATTACCCAAAATAGATAGTAGCTCCATGCTGGTACTAGTCCACAAGTAATAGCATTGATCTCAATGAGAGAACCACTCAGTAGAATCAGAAACAGAAATAAAGTCAGAAAATGTCTAAATTGTGTGGTTGATTGGTGTAACAATTAATCCAGCAAGGAGTCATTCATTGTAACCCACCTAGCCATCCCTGTCATTAGAATAAGACACAGAAGCTATAAAAGCAGAAATACTATATAAAATATCTAATAAACCAAAAGGAAGTGGTAAAAGTGCCCAAAAGCAAAACTAACAAACTGTATAAAGGCACCGGAAACCAGCAGGCCCACACAACAGAAAAGTGTATTCCAGGTCACAAATGAACACAAGGCACATGAATAACATTGTAAAACCAATTCCCCTTACGTTTTCGTCTTACAAAACTCCATCAGATAGGCATATACTGTCCAGTGATCATTTAAATACCTTTCCTAATTAAAATTACCCAATGGAAAACACTCATCAGTTAACTCTAAAATGCAATGTATATAAGTTAAACAAAATGTATAAAAGCAATCTTGAACTGTTATATATAAAAAGTGTATCAAATGGAGTATATATAGATGTTTTATTTCCACATTGAATAAGTATTTTCTACTTAACATACTTAAAATCTCATTATTTAAAACAAAAGTTTTTAAAAAGGTGAAGATATGAAAACCAAATGGAATGAAATGGCACCATCTAGTGGAGAATACATGAATAAAATGACATCACATAGATTAGAACAGATTGTCTAAAATGTTTTTATAAATATAATATAAAATACAGTATTTAAAATGCAATGTTTAAAATTTAAAATAGTAAAACACCTATGGCTACATGAATTGTCACTGTGAAACTGTAATTTACAGTTTAGCAGATCTAAGCTTTAATACTGGTTTAATACATACACACACACACACACACACACACACACACACACATATATATATATATATATATATATATATATATATATATATATAGATATATATACATGTGACTACACTACACGCAGATATATGTACAGTAAGATACATATGTAGAAGGTGCACACAATATGGAACAGCCACTATGCCTACAGTTAACACCTGAACAACTGGACACTGTATGGGCCACCCATACAAATGACAATCGTTGCCTGCAACATATACCCACAGAGAGGTCATAGGAAAAAACACCACACGCAGGTTTGCAGAAATGGAAAACCTTTAATTGTGTACTATTACAGTTCTATATGTCATGTTATATAGTTGTTCAGACACTGACATCCATATAAACAGAGTAATGCAACTGTGAAATAGTTATACTAATACAGTAGTCTGGAAAGGTTTACAGCTTTTGCTGTCCAGGCCAAGCCCTTCAGATTGTACAATAGTGAAGACAGACTAGGCCATAGGATACCAAACAATCAACAGTATGTAATGCAGGTATATAGTTCAGCAGCCTCTATCTACACTCTGTCCAAAATCACTAGGTGGTAAAGATGTCATGTGACCAAATGGGCTGTAACTGTTACATAACAACGCATAATTGACACCATCACAAGCACACTGACAAACAGAACAGTCTGTATGGCAGGAGGCAGTAGGCTTGCATTAACCCAATTTATGTAAGTAATGTAAATATAGGTGAAGTATACAGTACTGTACATCCAGATACCTTAAGGCAGCTCACCCCTGATACCCCCACATTTTGTAACAGCCTAGGTCATTTATGGTGCTCCCCGCCTAGACTCAATAATACAGAGCCATATACAACTGTTACATACACTGGCCTCTGGAGTGCATAAGGGCATACATGTATTGTGTAGGTGACGCCCACACATATATGGTCCCAGCCCCACCATATGTGTGGGGAATACAACAGCAGTGGAATGATGGCAGCAATGGCAGTGTGATATACTCACAGCCTACTACAGAACAACCCCCAACATCATGTCATATGTGCAAAGCTTGCTATGTAGGTGGAGGACAGCACCTAGAACACAGGCACATATGTGAAAAACTGTTGCCATACACTAAGCAAGTTGCTGGTGTTACAGGATAGTCTGCAACTTACCCTCAGTCAGGGAATTGAGGTTAGAAACAGAAATGGATGTAGCCATGTACTGATAGCACTCAACACACACACACTGCCAGTGAAATATCTGACACAGGACCAGTGTGGTGGACAGACAAAACATGATAGGCACACCTCTGGCCACCAAGAGGATAGGCCCACAGCTGAGAGCTATGCAGACAGACTGCATTCCAAGGTAAACTAGTATGTACACACACACCCTGTAGCACCAGTACTATAGAAAGCATAACACAATGTTATGACTCACACTCTCTCTGTAGTTCCTGAACCTCCTACAAATATGTAGCTGCCATGAGTGTGCCGGTTCTCCTGTAAAAAAGGTATTGCTACCTGCTGTCTGTAACACTGATGCCCACACACAGGAAGGATGTCCATCACACATGAAATGTAAAGGGACCACGCCCACATGATGTAGGGATTTATAGCAGGTGGTTGCCATGACAGTGGTAATTGGAAGTACTACACATGGATAATCATATACATATGGCTATCTGGATAATTATATGTACATATATTTCCACCATATGTCCTGGACATGGAGTGTAGCCCTACCCCGACCTGTATAGTCCTAACGTCGTAGTGCAAGGGGATGTCAGGTATGTATAGCAGGTATATTAGTAGACTATTGCTACTGTCATTGGGATTGTCTTCACAGACATGGTGTGTGTGGCAGGTCACATCTGCTTATAACATGTGTGCCATTGGCTACTGACAGACATCCTAAGGACATCATTGTAAAGTACCGCTGCTAGCACGTAATGTCCCCGTGGACTGCAGCAGAGATATTGGCCAATATATGTGGACATTCTGACACACTCTGTACAGTCCAAAGGTATACACATAACCCCTTAGTGTGCAACATGTGTACCATGCCTGACAATATGGATGTATACAGCCATGTAGATGGGTATAACACATAACAACTGGTATACATTTGCCACCATAGGTTATGCATTCACAGACTCCTGTCTGGCCTGACACATAACAACCACTGATACAGAGGTGCCATGGCCACATACAACCCACTAGATATTGACATACATATGTACAGCATCGCACTGCTCTGTCTGACATACATGACTGTTAAGGGAGGCCCAGCAGTTAAGGGAGGCCCAGCAGCAGTACATCTGGCAAGTATCTGCACATGACATCTCACTGGGTAAGTACACTAAGCTGCTAGGCATGTAACAATGCACTGTACAGGCTACAGGCAGACTGGCTCAACACTGGCCTACATCTCCCATGGGGGAATGCACATGTACCTGCATATATCGCAGACTCTACAGGCATGTCACATCACAGGGTAAGATACACCTGTGTGAAAGTGCATAACCACAACCAATGAGAACACAGCCACAGCCACATATGTTAAGCTAGCATAATATTATAGTATATGGACTATCTGTTCGTCACCATCCTCATATGTGCCACTCACAGACTGACCCTATATATACTGAGCTGCTACACAGTTTGGTCTGATGGCTGCCTGTCGTATGGGACATGTGTGTGTATGGCCCTGCAAACATGTACGCCAATACGGTACCATACAGTGGAGCAGCATGTAACATCAGATAGGATGGGACCTAGAACAATGACATCTACCACAGTCTGTACACAGGCTAAAGTACATATTAGCAATACACACACTGTCGACATTCACCATAAGTACACAGACCTCAGTACTGTACAAACATCCACAGAATGTCCAGGTTATGTCATCAAATATAACCCCTACTGTACATAACATGTGTAGCAGTCTGATATCTCACTGGCTTGTTATCAGATATGATGACACTGATTATAATGTACAGCACATATGCACCACTTCATGAATGACATATGTACAAAGGTTGACAGAGTTGTGGCTGGAAGCACATACACAGGGCCAATATTGACATGTTGCTGTGATAACCTCATACATTTACTGTTGTAACAGGGTTTGTTACAACATATAACCTGTGAGGGATATGAAGTCAGTAACTGTCATAGCTTTCACCATCTACAGACTGCAATCCTCACACTACCTTCTGCAGTCCACAGATAGATGCTTTGTGGGTAACACATGAAACCAAAGGCACAACACACTGCCCAGTCTGCAGATAACCCTGCAGATGGGGATCCCTCATACACATGGCACTGACATGGCAGGTATTGAGACATGTAGGACACCCATATCCACAAACACACACTGTTAAACCAACATTACTCCAAATGCAGTAGAGCTGCACTTACAGTCTGTAGCCAGGTCAGGCACATCTATCTCCTGTGTGTTGCCCTGTTTCCACAGTGTATTTTGTTAGAGGTAAATCCCCAATCCATCTGAGATGCTGTTTGTCAAACAACTGATCTAGTTCCTGCTCACAGTGAATGAAAAGGGCCAACACCAACATGATGTTCCTAGATATTGAAGTGTGTTTCTATGCAATTGACTATGGGAATGTTACCACAGCTGTTCCACATGCAATCAGCTGGGGAGAGCTGCAATTCATGCAGAGGCCATCTGCTGATCATGACCATCATTTAAAATACACATGTTGTTGCATAAACAAAGCAGGTGTAGGCCTCCACATCCACCAGAGAGGGAGCGGGAGAGGCAGACAGAGGCAAAAACAAGTCAGGGAGGGCTGGGAGATTAAAACTTAAGCATGTTTGTGTCACACACTTACCAGCACAGGGTATCAAACCCCAGAAAACTATGGAGTGCTATCACAGTTCTATGCACTATTTGGATGCGTCACATGGGTTACCAGTTGTGGAGCCCTCAGAACATGTATGTGATGGTGATTGACATCTGCAACAGGGATACGGTAGCTATACGGTAGGTGATGTACACGTGCCTGTCCGCATGAACAGGTGCCAGCATCAACACAGCCACACTTCCACAGGGATGCACACACATTGACACACTTGGCAGGGCCAGGATTACAACTCATCAGTAGTGAGATTGCCACAACACATCACTGTGCAGGTATCACATGCACCACACGGGGTCATAAGGGGTTTGTATGGGCAAAGGGTATGGGGAGGTGTCTGACATCAGACAGCATGCTTCAGTATGCCCATGAGAGTTGTGAGGAGTGTGGATGTGAACATACACACCATACAACACACACACAAACACACAGGGTGCCAGTACTGACATGCATGGGTGCATGTCTGCACGGGTGTGTGGTGGTCGACTGCACCAGATGGCTGTACAAGACTAGGCGATGAGTATACCTTGGCATCAGGCCACATGACAATGGTCTACATTGCGAGTGAGGGCTCTAGTGTCTGCAATTGCCCACACAGGTGGGTACTGTATCCCCCATCCAGTCACCTGGGTGACTATTGTGTGTGGCCAATGCTGTGCATCACTTGCCATGTATGTGTTCCTTAGTCCATGACATGGATGGTGTCTGTGATGTACATACATTCCACATGCATGTATAGTGACATGTGGAACTGTACCTGGGGTGTCTGGTACATGTTGTGAACACAGATTATCATCAGATGTGCCAGTCTTGCCCACCTGTGGTGGGAACTGGTAATGGGGAGCAGGTTTACCCTGCACCTACATTGATAGCATGCTAACAGCATTCCCTGGTGTCAGTGGCATCTGTCGATATAGGGCATGTTGTCAGGCATGGTATGTCCTTTGTGTGGGTCACATGTGATGGCACCACAGGTGTTGCAGGTGTCCATTGGGGAACATGGGGAAGGTGCACTGTCTGCATGTACGTGCATACTGGACAGATGGACAGGGTGCCATGCCCTCTGTAGCCCACTGCTATCACCCCATAGTTACTATCAGTGGCCAATATGCAGTGTACTACCCACATATTGACTGTTGCCTAGGCATGTGTGTGTGTGTGCGCGCGTGTGTGTGTGTGTGTGTGTGTGTGTGTGTGTGTGTGTGTGTGTGTGTGTGTGTGTGTGTGTGTGCGTGAGATATGGGTTGAGAGTGTGCTCTGGCTAATACTGTGGTTGCTAACTGTGATTGCCTGGCCTTGATGTCACATGTAAGGGTATGGCTTTGCACCCCAGCATCTCAGCTACTTCACATCTGTTATCCCTGTAAGGTAGACATGGTGATGGGCCAGCATATAAGAAATATGCAAAACTTGCTACACATTGGCCACAGGTGTCACACACTCACAACCACCTCCACAGGGGATATGAATTACAAACACACACATACACCTGTCATGTCTGGGAGTAGAACCTCTGCCTAACTAGTTTATTACATTAAGCACTATGCAGTTATAGTGCATGCCACAGAGACTACTAGAGTACACTTTCCCCAAAGGTGTATATCACATTGGACAACATCAGCAGGATTGCCAATGCAGGACATTCAAATTGTAGTGAGTGTGAAAAGACTAAAATGCATTGCTCCCTACACAGACAGTGACCCACAAACACAACATCCACAACTGACATGGGGGGTTTACAGAACCCCTAACAGAGGTCTATATCACACTACAGCACAGAGCTGTTATAGGACACATCACAGGGATTACTGAAGAACTCCCTACCCAAAGGTGTATTCCACAATGAATGACATCAGCAAGATTACCAAAGTAGGCCATTTGAAATGTACTGCGTGTGACTAGTCTAACATGCATTGCTCCCTACACAGAAAGTGACACACACACAAAACATCCACAACAGACACGTGTGGGTATAGAACCTCTAACAGGGGGTCTATAATACACTACAGCATGGAGCTGTTTTAGGACACACCACAGGGATTAATGTAGAGGTCATTCCCCAAAGATGTATTTCCCAATGACTGACATCAGCAGGATTGCCATAGAAGGCCATTTAAAATGTACCGAGTGTGACTAGCCTAAAATGCATTGCTCCCTACACACACATTGAAACACACACAAAACACCCAGAACTGCCATGGGTGGGGATAGAACCCTATCACAGTTCTAAATCACACTACAGCAGCACACAGTTATGGCATGCGCTACAGAGATTACTGGGCTACACCCTTCCCAGAGGTGTATTTCTAGGTGGGTCACATCAGCAGCCTTTCCAAAGGTGAACATATGAATTGCAAGGAGTGTGAGTACCCTAAAAAGCATTGCTCTCTACACAGTCAGACACACACACACAGTTGCCAAGTCAGGAAATAGAACAACTACCTAACTACTTTATCACACGACAGCAATACGCAGTTACAGGCTGCGCTACAGAGATTAGGGGATGACATCAGCAGCCTTGCCAAAGTTGAACATAAGAATTGTAAGGAGTGTGAGTACCCTAAAAAGCATTGGTCTCTCTACAGACACACACACACTTGCCATGTTTGGCATTAGAACACCTATCTAACTACTTTATCACACTACAACAGTACACACTTACAGGATGTGCTACGGAGGTTACTGGGCTACAACTTTCCCAGAGCTGTATTTCTAAGTGGGTGACATCAGCAGCCTTGCCAAAGTTATGTATATGAATTGTAGGGAGTGTGAGTACCCTAAAAAATATTGCTCTCTATACAGTCAAAAACAGACATGCACACAAACAGTTGCCAAGTCTGGGGTTAGAACAGCTACCTAACTACTTTATCACACAACAGCAGTATGCAGTTTTAGGGCAAACTGTAGAAATCACTGTACTACAATCTTCATAGAGGTGTATTTCTAGGTGGATGACATCAACAGCCTTAACAAAGTTGAGAATATGAATTGTAAGGAGTGTGAGTACCCTAAAAAGCACTGCTCTCTCTACAGACAGATACATACACACACACACACACACACACACACACACACACACACACACACACACACACACACACACACTTGCCATATTTGGGATTAGAACACCTATCTAACTACTTTATCAAATTACAACAATACACCGTTACAGGATGTGCTACGGAGGTTATTGGGCTATAATCTTGCCAGAGGTGTTTTTCTAGGTGGGTGACATCAGCAGCATTGCCACAGTTAAGTATATGAATTGAAGGGAGTGTGACTACCCTAAAAAGCATTGCGCTCTACACAGTCAGACAGACACACACTCATACACAGTTGCCAAGTCTGGGGTTAGAACTCCTACTTCACTAGGTTATCATATTACAGGAGTACACAGTTATGGGACACACCACAGAGATTACTGGGTTACAACCCTCCCAAAGGTGTATTTCACATTGGATGACCTCAGCAGGCATGTCATAGTAGGGCTATGGGGAGGGCAGTGTGTGTGCATGGGCCATAACCCATTCATCTAGGTGTTGACAAGGCACATGCAGAAACACACGGGGTCATATTTCACAGGTATGTGTATACAGCTGCTAGATGACTACTTCCTTGTACAGTCATGTTGCACAGCTGGTACGTGCAGCACATAGTCTGTAATCCAGACAGATACTGGTGGCTAGTATCTGCAGTGAGTGCCATCTGCACCTCATGTGTTTGGGGCCCTTTGGCTGTGTGCTGGGTGGGACAGGCCTGGATGGCTCCTTGTCACAGTCACCCTCTTCCACATATCTATGTACATCTACCTTTGGCTTATTATAGTGTGTTGTCCGGTCACATATGTCTGTATTCCTATCCACTGTGTGTGCAAGGCATGAGTGGTGCATACTGACGAGTGTCTGCACTAACAACTGCCATATAAGTCTGGTCCACTGGTGTTTGCAGACATGGCCATCATGTGTTTAAGTGCGTAAGCATGCCCAGTATGGCCATCTGTATTGAATGTGTGGATCGTGTCCAGATAGTTTGTGCTGCAGTGCTGATCTTTGTGTTGTACACTGACAGGTAGCATCAATGCAGGGTATCCATCGATCATTTGGCTTTGACTGTTATTACATTTCTGCATAGTGGGGAGGCACACCTGACTGTTCCTACATTTCTACACAGGATGGGGGGGCACACCAGACTGTTATTACATTACTATGTAGGATGGGGGCACACCTGTCTAGTTCTACATTTCTACACAGGGTTGGTGGGACACACCTGACTGTTATTACATTACTATGTATGATGTGGGGGGCACACGTGACACTTGTACTGATTGTGCTGGTATGCCAGGTACTCCATTTCATTCTGTATTGCTAACTATCATGCTGACTAGAAGCATACCAGTGTACTACAGATCGTGGCTTTGATTGCCCTACATATTATTGTCTGACTTCTTACCCTTCAGAACAAACATCCCACTGCCTGCCCTGCTGTGGTCTGTCTGTGTAGGCCTGGGGGGAGGTAAACCATAGCCATCATTCAGGGGCCATGGCACAGGCTTTTTTTGGGTTTGTCTACACCTGTCCTGCTGGCTGAGACTGTTGTTGAGTATGTGAACCGTCCTGACTGGCATGTGTGGGTCATATGGACACACATGTCACTCAGCACATTTTCTGCAGTGGGTTTTGTCACCCTGTGTAGTACTGGCTACTATGGCCACTCCAGTATGTGTTACAGATGTCTACTGTCTGTTGTCATAACATTCAGGCACCCAATTTCCTTGCATGCTCAAATCCATACCACAGCTACTGGTAATGACACATACTACTCCATTCAGCAATTGATAGGGAGAGTGACTTACCTTGTGGCTGTGCCAGTATTGATGATGGTGCTGGAGGGCTGCCTATGTCAGATGCACATAGTACATTCACTACAAATGGTTGAGCACAGGTAGTGTCATGTTTGGCATCCCTTTTACTGTATGTGTGAGTCAGAGAGAGGTGTCATTCCCTGGGTCCCAACTGTGTCAGTGCATGTGGCTATGCGTTGCCTCTTTGCCATGGCCAGGGCATATTGGGCATGCCTCCTTCTGCCTACTGGGGCAGGCTCAGGTTGTTCCTCCTCCGGGTCAGTTTATGCCTGTGCAGGCCTTGGCATTGTTGGGGGGCTGTGTGGCCCTGACCCATGCTGTTCCTGCTGCAGCTGTTATCCCAGGATCATATTGTGTAGCACAGCACATACCATAACAATCTGGGTACATGTAGCTGGTGAATACCGCAAGGCTCCACAGGATGTGTCCAGACACTGGAACCATGACGTGAGCATCCCAAACACATGCTCTATTATATATCTGGCCTGTGAGTGTGCCTCATTATGGCATTGTTGTTCAGGTGTGTGTGCATTTCTCATTGGTGTCATCAGCCATGGCTCCAGTGTGTACCCAGCATCCCCCACTAGGTGACTGTAGGGGATATCCCCATTGGCAAATCTCTGGTACAGCTGTGTCAGATGCTATATGTGGGAATCATCATAGCTTCCAGGGCAGCCAGCACACACAATCATTATAATGCCCTGGGCATCACATATGACCTGGCAGTTGATGGAGGGGATGCCCCTGTGGTTGATGTAGGCCCTACCCTGCTCACCGGGTGGTGCTTTGATGCACATGTGTGTGCAGTCTATAGCACCCACTACCCAAGGGTATTCTGCTATTTGGTGGAAGAGATGCATATTGCTGGTCAACACCTCACAGGTGTTGAGGAAATATATGTGCTCACTGGCATGTGCTGACATGGCATCCAGGAACTGGTGGAATACTCTAGATCCTGATGCCTGTGAGAGCCCCATGATATCCCCAGTTGTGGTTTGGGAGGTACCTGTGACTAGTATACCTAGGCCTACACATACCTTGGTATCCACTGGGATGGGTTCCCCTCGGTCTGTTTGGTGTGTCAGGTGTGGCCAGCACAGCTCAACAATTTTCTGTAGGAGGTCTCTGTCCACCCTATAGCGCTCCACTATCTCCAGCTCATGTAACCCCTGGTAGGTTACCCTGGGTCTGCACACTCTTCTCCGTCTCCTCACTGTGGGTTGCTCAGCAGCATTCACATCCTCACCACACTCAGCCTCTTGCACATGTCCTATGTTACCTTCTGCAGCCCTTCTGATTTTGTAGGTCAGTTTGTTACAATTTCTCTGCTTGTATACAACAGTGGTGTAGAGTGTGGGGAAAAAACAGAGGGGAAGGTGTTTGCTTAGTTTATAGTAGTGTTCTGGGCTGTGTTGGTCTGCTGCCTGTGTAATTGGCTGATTCTGATACATTGCACCTGCCAGCTAAGCTAGTTCTCATTGATTACCTTCCTACTGCTGTTTTCACTTCCCATTGCCTCCCTGTTTAAGCCTATGTGCACACCGCAAAAACAGAGTGCTCAAATGTACACACTGCTGCTATTTCCTGGTTTAACTTTTTTTTTTCTTCCTGTAAAACGCTCTCTTAGGCTTTGTAAAGAGTGCTAGGCAGGTTTAGACACACCCCCTCGCTTAGGTGTGCTAAGCTAGGAGCACACCCGGGCCACAGGACTCCAATCTGCTTACAGTATGCCTGACACCCCCCCCCCCATGATGTCACCTACCTCCTAGGCTTGCACCAAGCTATTCCTACTCTTACACTGTTGGGACCTGACTCACATGCTGGGGAAAACTGGGATTCACTATCCTTCTCCTCATTTTCATAAGATTGCCTTCTAATGCATAGTTACATGTCTCACACTGAGCCTCCCCCCTTAGCAACCACTACTCACTGGCAAGGTTGTTTTCTGCCTGCCATTGACTTGCATTGCAGAATACTGATTTTAGTTAGAATGCTTATTTTAGGTTTATTTTATTATTTTCCCCCGATCCCATTTGCGTGCTGCTGCCCTATACTTAAACAGCCGAGATTGGCTAAAACAAAATAAAAGTTTTTTTTTTTATTTATTTATTTATTTATTTGTTTGCAATGCCAATGGCCTTATACTTGGCCATTGGCATGCTTACTACTTGATATGCAGCCTTTATTCGGAGCTGTCATAGCTCCGTTTTGGATTTTGCAGAAATGTACTCAGTTACTAACCAAGTCCGTTTCTGCAGATAGCACTAGTCTTGCACGAACTGTTGCAAGCTTCCTGGATTGCAAAATCACCTCATTTGCATGGACTTCACCTGCAAATGGGGTGATTTGCATACCAGGGCTTAGTCCATGCAAGATTAGTGCAGGAGCGCTCATGCAAACCCCTGCAGGCTGTTCCAGGATCGCACAGCAGACACATTGCCTTCTTGAGCTCCTGCACTGATCTTGCACTCCATGCAAGCTTTTGAGAATCCAGGGGTACATGAATCAGATGAAGCCTTAATAAATTCATATTAATTGCTGATACTGTCTAAAGTATAAACTATCACAAAAATTGCATATAACTTATCTATTAAACAACAACATTATGAAAGCCTATACAATGAATACAGACAGACCTAAATCTAAAGATGTAAAGAATTCAACTCAACAGATGAATGTACTATATAAAAGTGTTGTTCATTTTATACATAGAGATTACACTAGAAGCCAAAATGTTATTATATATTAAAACCTACAGTTTATAACAACAATAACAATGTTTTTATTAACCTGACTAGATGCTGAAACAAATGAACTTTCATAAAGCTCGGTTGTCTTAGCAGGACATATGAACCTACTTGGACTTCGTACACATAGGGTTTGCAACAACAATCATCTTAGTTGTATATTAAATCTGGCATAAAGAAACACTAAAAATAAAATGGCTACATAGAAATATACATATGGGCAAAAGGATATATATGTATACAATGGTGATAAATGAAGCAAGAAAAGCATTAATAATAAAGTGTTGTCTAAATAAAAGGTTTACACTATACAATAGACACTGTTACACTGAAAACAGATGTTGGCTGAAGGACATTAAATAATGCAGTGAGATAAAATATAACGTATATAATATAACAATGCTGTATTTAAAGTTGGTTACACTATTTTATTTAACTACAGACAGCAATATCATATAACAATCTCTATAATAGTGTTTAATTGAATATTATACAGTTCAATAGCTGAAGTTTGATAGCACACAAGCAATAATAATTTGATGCTTTTAGTTATATTTGTTGTTGGGAAAGCTGTTGGAAGGTGTTGAATAGGGATAAGAGGGGTCACATGAATGGTAAGCCTATTCAAGGATGGGATGTTTTTTCCATGAAGGGAATGATTGGTTGTTTATATTTTGAAAACCACTTTTTATGCTAACGGTTTTTAATTGTACCTTTGAAATGGATGTCTATGCAATGCATTTATAACATATATAAAATGTTACTAATAAATATGAACAAAGACGCATTAAAGAAAATATATAAATATATGTCTAGAAATGATACAATCAAATACTTAGGAGTTAAAATTATAAATGACATAGATACAACAGTGCAACTAAACTATAAAGAGATTTTGGATAATATCAAGGAACTCATACAAAATTGGAATAAGCTTTTTTTACCATGGAGGAAAGATGCTCCCTGGGATTCAGTAAGGTTCCATATAGGAATAGCTTATCTCTGCAAGGAAGTGACCATTTAGGAGCAGCACAGCAACGTGCCATGCATACTAATAAAGGTGCGCTGCCTCTGCTCCTAAACGGACATGGAGCATGGACGAGTGCAGGGGGTGTGTCTGAGAGCAGAGCTCTCACAATACACATGCCCCTGCCCTCAGGAAGTCCCATTCGGTAATAACAATGAGCAAGAACACTCATAGGTAGTTGCATACCTCCCAACTGTACAAATCATTGCATAATGTCCACACATTTGTTGCCCATACAGTTGGCCTGTACCCCAGTTGTACCCTGAAATCATGGGATGATGTCAGGAATGAAACCATGAAATAATGGCATATATATGAGTGTCATACACCAAAATCTGTCAGAAAATGTATATTAAAACCAATCCTGTTACTCTAACAACTGTCCCAAGTTTATAAGAGCAATAATTAAAATATGTCCGTAGTTGGACCTCATGTTCTCAAGCTTTGTCCAGATAATGTGCATTAAGAGGTTGAGTGGTATGGGAGGGTTGCTAGGATGTCTGCCAAATGTGCAAATGCATGCAGGAATCCACAGAAATAAGCAAAACCTGTCCCTTCCAAGAGAAAATAGCAGTAGAATTATTTTTATCAAACAGATTAAATTTAACCATAGGTGCGTGGGTTTGCCCATTGCTTAGCTGCGCATACTGGAGCTTAAATGGCCCAAGAAGATACATATCAAGATACAGGCAAATGAAGCAGTACTGTAATAGTATAGTGGTCAGTGTGCTTGCCATGTAAGAAGGTGTTCCCAGTTTGATTCTCACTGCAGTAAATTCCATTTTCCATGTCAAATCACTTTATGAACATTTGTTTTTGCTGTATGACCTACTAAATAACATATATTTGTGAAATGAAGTACTGCATTAAATGCAGATGTGAGATGTCATTGTAATAATGTAAAATCCACAGATAAACACAAGTGCCCCATACAGTATACGTACACCTGAATCAGGGATACAAATTGAAGGTATAATGTTTAACGAATGATAAATCCATAGAGTGTCCAAATCCACCACCTTCCCAAGAGCCATTTCACATTTCTGTCTAAATTAGTGTGAGAGCAAGCAGGAGTAAGCACTTGTAAGCAGTAGTAAGTGGGTTTAAGCCCGTTTGCATGGGGGTAAGCAATGAGTACACAGATTAATCAATATTGAAGCTAACTCCCTGTAAGCATATTTAACAGGAAGTTATCATTGCTTACTGTCATGCAAACCTGCTTGCAATTGCTTAAAAGTGCCTTAATCACTCTGTATTCAACAGCTGCTGTTCTGCCCAGCAACAAAATAAACAGCCCTTGAACCCAGGACCCTGTACACTACAGTCATAGTAATTGACCAGTAAGCCATCACAGCACTACATAAGGTTGAGTTATCTCCAAACAGACCCGCACTATAGGAAAATCTAAATTTACATGTGAAAGGAATCTATATACAGTTTTATGTTGTATAATCTACTACATAACATAAATATGTGAACTGAAGTACTGCATTACGTCCGAATCTGAGGTGTCATTGTAATAAAGTGTTAAAATCTCCCAATAAACACAAGGACCCCATAAAGTGTACGTACACATGAATCATGGATAGCAAACACATATATAACATGTAATGAATGATAAATCAATGCCAAATAGCAAATAGTATGCAAATTTAAAATTAAGCAACGCTCAGCATTGCACAGCCCTGCTTACTAAGTGTAAGCAATGTGGAGGCCAGCTAAATCAGTTTTCCCATTGGTATATCCCTTTAAGCAATACCAACCTTAGGTAAGCAAGTTTGCCCATAGCTTAGCATTTTCAAAACTGTCCAATCACAGCAAAGTCTGATAAATCAGCCCTATTTAAACCCCACAGGTGGGAATACATCTCATAACTGGTTGCAGCTTTCTCCTGTAGGAACTATGGCTAGTGTGGGTGAAGGATTGCACTTCTGGGCACAGCGCTGGGGCATCCAAAAGTCCAAAGTCATGGCAGGACTCCTTCATAAAGACCATGACCAGAGACTGCTGCAGAGCCAGTACCAGGGGTTCCCAATATAAACTGGAAGCCTGGGACCATCTCGCCCATGACCTCACTAGTGCCACTGCATCCCTCGAACTGGTGAGCAGGTCAGGCATCACTATGCTGACCTGAAACTAAGAAAGAGGGAGCTCTTGGATCAGTGGATCCAAGAAGCTAAGCAGACGGGTGATGTCCCAGCCATGTTTAAGTATCAGTCTACTACTTGTTTAATAATTGCCAGCTCATGTATATTATGGATAGGTATGGCTAAATATTCATCTTATGTCTTTGACAGTGGCAGACGAGTGGGCTCTAAATTGGGAAGTCCATGCCTGTAGACTGCAGAGGTTGTGTCATGAGGCAGGTTAGTAATAATCTTGCATGTACTGTCATATGAAATAAATCTAAAAGTAGTAGAAAGTTAATTGCCAGCATAAACCCTGTATTGTGTATGGCATGTACTGAATAAATCAGACAATATGGCAGGAAGAGTCTCATATAGGCTGTATGTAAATAAAAGGTTTACAGCCTGGCAATAAAGGTCTAACTCCTGGACTGCTTGTGTTTACTCTGGTATCATATGGTAATATAGTGTTGCAATCTCTTAATAGTACTGTTGTATTAAGCACTGTTACCCACATTGTACTACATAAATAAAATGTGTAGGAATGTCTGTATACGACTGTTGTAATCACAAGGTCATATTGTACAAGTGAGAGAGACTTAGAAAACAGTGAAACAACAGACAAACTAGTCCAAGTAGCACACTCAACTGAGACATGAAGTATTGCATTTTTAGCACACACAGCCATGATTCGAATCCTGGGAGTGGTAGTAAGCTGTATGCAGAATCATACCACACAACTGTACAGATATTGTCAGAAAGTCCAGATAATTGGTGTAAGTCCCCTGCCTGTCACCCTGTCCCCATGGCAAATCAATGGGATGATCCCAGAAGTTTAGGCAGCAAATAATGACATACAACTGATTGTCAGACATCATAACTGTCAGAAATATATCTATAAGAACAAACCTGTCACTCTAACAATGCACCAAGGTGTTATGAGAGTAATAAGCAAAGTTGCTTGTTCCAACTCCACCCTCATGTTGTGAAGCTATGACCAGAGTGTGTGCAGTAACAGAGTGAGACGTATGTGCATAATAATAATGTGGAATCTGGTAATATGTGTGGCAAAATTTAGGTAGTGTTAACAAACATTTCCCCCACATGTCTGTCAGATACAAAAACTGTACCTAGAAATAAAATATTGAAATCCTGGACTGGTACTGTTTAGTCTATTATTGTACAGTAGTGTTAGTGTTGCAGTATCTCTGACTAATAAGGTATTACTCGTCATTGTTATTCACACAGTGCTACATAATAAAACTGTCTAGGAAACCCTGTATAAGAATGCTGTAATTACAAGGTCAGATCGTAAAACCATGGGAGACTTATAGACAGAATTCAGAGAAAAGATACACAGCGATATCTATATAGCATACTAAACTGTGATGTACACTGTTTTATTTTAGCACACACAGTCATGTTTCGAATCCTGGGAGTGGTAGTAAGCTCTATGCAGAATCATACCTCTTGACTGTACTGATCTGTCTGGAATGTCGAGATAATTGGCCCATATCTGCTGGCTGTTACCCTGTCCCCCTGGCAAATCAGCGTGCTAATCTCTGACATTTAGGCAGCATTTAATGTCATATAACTGACTGTCACGCCCGTAAATATTTAGAAAATGTCTATGAAAACAAACCTGTCATTGTACAACTCACCAAAGGTTTATGAGGGCAATAGTTAAAATATGTCCCAGTTTCACATGCATGTTGTCAAGACATGTCCAGAGTGTGTGCAATAAGAGATGGAGAGGTATGTGCTTAACATCAACCTGGAATCTGGGAATATGCGTAGAAAATCTCAGGTAGTGTTAACAAACAATACCTCCACAGGTATACCAGGTAAGAGGTGTATACTGCAGGTAAAACACAGTCCATGTATATAGTTGTCTACATTCATACCACTGTGCAAACTAAGGCCATAGGGTAGTGTAATAACACCTGTAAGGTACAGATCACAGCACTGACTAGGAAACTAATGGGAACTACAGGGATATACAAGTTGTTAATTGACATCTTTCTCTCCCCCCACCATATCTGCAACAATAAACTAAATACACAACTCTATCGGTATGAGCACAAATAAATCTTCTGTTAGGACATATGTCCTATTGTTTGATAAATATTGAAATTTGTTTCTATGCATGTGCCATGTTGAAATACTTCCACATTGATGGCATGCTGCCATCAATGTACCTGCATACAGCCACTGTGGTTCCATATATGCATGTGCTCTGTTTGCCACGCAGCTGTTCCATATCTGGTGTTTTGTGTTAATGGGAATATCTATGCATGGTGTTATACCTAGTCCTGGAATGAGTTGACTATTACTAACCCACATATGTTTTAAAATTGAAACATCATAACACATTTGGGAAGGCTAGTCCCAGCGGACCCACCTCTCCTACCTCATCTAATGGCACCAGCAAGTCTGTGGCCCACCCCGGGACCTCCTCAACTGCTGGTCCTGCATCACCTTCAGGTGCAACTGCCTCAGAGGATGGAGCTTGACCCCCCCCCCGCAGGAGCGGACGTGGACAGGATACGTTAACCCATCGTCTGGACTGGGGTCTGGTGTGTAGTGAGTGCCACAGGGAGTTTGGAGATCTGCTACACCAGCTTGAGGGCTGCATGGTGCAACTAGAGGGTCAGCCTACCCCTCCTACTCAGCCCCCAGCACAGCTACCTTCGAGGCCATGAAGATGCAGTGGTGACTGCCCATGGGTGGGGAACTCAGTCCTACTGTTTCCAATAGGGGGCTCATGGGCTTCTGACATTCAAACACCCCTCCCCATCCAAGGTGTTTACCTCCCACATGTGTCATATACCTCT
>NC_056735.1:595237198-595272198 GCF_019279795.1 Protopterus annectens | reverse complement strand
GCTGGTGTTACAGGATAGTCTGTAACATATCCTTAGTCAAGAATATGAAGTCAGAAACACAAATGTATGTAGCCATGTACTAATATCACTCAACAGACAGAATGCCAGTGATATATCTGAGACAGGACCTGTGTGGTGGACAAACAAAACATAACAGGCAATCCTCTGGCCATCATGTGGATAGGCCAACAGTTGAGAACATTGCAGACAGACTGCATCCCATGCTAAACTAGTATGTACACACAAACCTTGTAACACTGGTGGTATAGAAAGTATATAACAACAATACTCACACTCTTTGTAGGTCTGGAACCTTATACAAACATGTAGCTGGCCTGAGTCTGCAAGTCCTCTTGTAAGAGGTATTGCTACCTGCTGTCTGTAACACTGCTGCCCACACACAGCAAAGATATCCTTCATACAGGAAAGTTAAAGGGACCACACCCACATGATGTAGGAATTTATAGTAGTGGATTGACATGATAGTGGTAATTGGAAGTACTACACAGCATGCTGAATGCAAGTAGCAAGTGGCGAACACTGATTGGTGCAGAGACCATCACCTGATCATGTGCATCATTTAAAAATCCATGTTGCAATCTATTCAAAGCAGCTCAGTCCATTGAGTGGAGAGAGACCGAGATAGAGAAAGAGTGAACGGAAAAAAAAAAAGGCAAATACAACAAACAAAACAAAAACACATCCATCCAGCCATCCACACAGCAAACTACCCAGAAGAGACATCATTCCCACAACAGGTATGTGAAGTATGTATGCATGTAACTGAATGTAGTTCTTGGTCCACAATAATGGGATAGATGATGTGGAATGATTTATATGTGCCATCAGGTGCTGTTGTAACGATGTCCAGCTGAGCAACTGCTATGGACAATAGTGTCTGTCCCTGTGGGAAGTGGGCCATACCTGTCAACTGTGGAGATCAGCACTGCCTGACAAGACGTAAGCCATCATAGTGTGTGTTGTGTAATGCAAGACATGCATATTAGTGTGGCCAATAGCTGGTGGTGGAAGTAATGCTGTTATGATGGACACATGGGTTCCAGAGCCCACCACTTGCAGGACAGTCATGTTAACATGTAATGTAGCATATACGAATGCCATAGGTGTTTAATAGTCTTACCTGCAATCTGTGCCTATATTTACCCCCCCCTAATGTTAGGCTGTGTTCACATGTGGCAACTATCTATGTTGTAGCAAGACAGAACAGTGCAGCTGTGCAGGAAGGAGAGTTAGAGAGTGTGGACCTGATGTCTAAATGTACCTCATATATATATATATATATATATATATATATATATATATATAATGTATGTCTGCAGATATACTAACACCTATGTGTGTGTGTGTGTATATATACATATATATATATATATATATATATATATATATATATATATATATATATATGGGTCTACCTGAAAACGCGAAAGTCCACAATGTCGACAATGAGAACACCGACACCAGAAGATCGACAACGGAGAAGACCGAAAGTTGAGAATCCCAACGCTGAGAACACCGACATGTTAAGGTAAGTGTGTGATAGGGACAGACATAAGGGTCAGGGTGTGGGTAAGGTAAGTGTGTGATAGTGACGGACATTAAGGTAGGGTGCGGGTCAGTTAAGTGTGCGATAGTGATGGACTTAATGGTTGGGGCAAATTAAGTGAGTTAGAGATAGGGTGCAGGTAAGGTAAGTGTGTGATAGTGATGGCCCTTAGGGTTATGGTTTGGGTTAAGATTAGTGCATAGATAGTTGTGTATGTAAGGTTTTGTGAAGGTTTGTAAGGTTTTCTGTGTGTTTGTGTTGTGTGTGTTTTTTTCGGGAAAGCTATTTGTTTTGTTGATTGTCAGGATTGTGGTTTGTCGGGCATGTGAAGTTTCATGTTTTTGAACTTTCGGTTTTGTCGTGTTAGTTATTTCATCGTTGGTGTTTTGGTGTGTCGGTGTTATCAGGTAGACCCATGTTTATATATATATATATATATATATATATATATATATATATATATATATATATATATATATATATATATATATACATATACACAACTCATAATATATATCTACATATATAGATATATATATATATATATATATATATATATATATATATATATATATATGTGTGTGTGTGTGTGTGTATGTCTACATATATACAAACACACACACATATGTATTTAAATACATGGCCACTACTTTTGCATGACAGTGCTGCATGATATGTGTGAGGGAACATCACACATATCAATATACACACACACACATATATATATATATATATATATATATATATATATATATATATATATATATATGTATATACAGCAGTAAGTCTGTGCAAAATGGACGGTTATGTCAGGTGTGAACCCCATGTTGGGAACACATTGCACTTGTTTGTGAAGGTGGCATTGGTAATTTGGGGAAGGATAGCAGGTATAATTGTGGAGGTGGGTTGGATTGGAAGATAGAGAAGACATCCTACAGGGGCAGTATGTGACACATGTGGTGGGTAAACACCCTAGATGTGTAGTGTCATCTGTGATGTGGAAGCCCATGATCCCCCATTTGGAAACAATGGGACTAAGGTCCCCACCCATGGGCAGTCACAACATCAGCTTCACGGCCCTAAAGGTGGCTGGGCTGGAGGCTGAGCAGGAGGAGCATACGGACCCTGTGAGTGTGTACTGACCACCTCAAGGTGCTGTAGCACATCCCTCAACTGTCTGTGGAGCTCCCTATGCACCAGTCCCTAGACCTGACATCGGGTTACAGGATCTTGTCTGTGTGTGCTCCCGGGGGGGTGAAACCCATACCCTGAGGTGGTTCAACCTGAAGGTAGTGCAGGACCAGTAGATGAGGAGGCGCCTGTGTGAGCCCCACATGTGATGTGGCCTGGTAACATGGCCAGATGAGGTGGGAGAGGTGGTTCTTCTTGCAACTGTTCCCCAAACATGCTATTGTGCCACTGTTATAGAACATATGTGGGTAGCAATAGCCCACACATTCCCGGATCATGTCCAACAGCATGCATAGATATCCCAAATAACAGAAAACAACAGATGTGCAGCAATCACATAGCAAAGAGAACACATGCATATATGGAACCATAGTGGCCCTTACAATGGCATGCAGGTGACATTGTCCATAACAGGCCACCAATGATAGTGTCCCACAGGGAACATGACTACAAACACATAGCACAAAGTGTTGTACAATACATTATATGTCTCAATGGTAGGTATTCTGTAGACATACCTGTTGAGTTGTGTGATCAGATTGTTGTTGCAGATTTGGTCGGGGGGGAGACAGAGATGTGTATTAACAACTATGATAATCTTGCAGTATGAGGTTCTCAGACCTGTTACCAATGTTATGTCTTTCAGGCAATATGTCCAGGGAGAAGTTGCCCATTTATACAGTGGAGGAGAATGATGTCTTCATCTCACACCTGGTGCAGCACTACCAGGTGTTGTTCGGACAAACAGCCCATGATCAGCAAGAGTGAACCCCCCCCCCCGTGGAACCATCTTCTCCACAGGGTAAATGATATCGGCCTGCATAACCACAGTTATGAGCAGGTCCAGCATCGATGCACAGATCTTCTTCGCCATGCCCATCGGCATGCTACTGCAGTCAGGGGGGACCAGATTGCAACAGGGGGGATCATGCCATCCAGCACCCCTGACACATGTTAAGGGGCTCCTTGCCAGCCTCGGGGCACCTGCCCACCCGCACACACAACACCTGTTGGAGAGCATAGTGGAGTTGGGTGCTTCCCAAACAATGGCAGAGTAGCTCGCAGGTAAGGCCACAGGGCACATCAGTAGACCACTGTTGCATATCCATCTGCATCTGTACAGTTAGATCATGCCTATGTGAGATGAAATATATATAGTTTGTTGCTGCGTAGTAGTAAAAAAACAGATGTGCATAATATGTAGTATTGTGGGCTTGTACTGATGATGTATGGTAATGCTGGACCCACCCTGTATCAATGCCACAGCTGTGGCTACTGATATCACATCTCTCACACACTTATGTAGGTCCCCCTGGTATACCTCCAGGGCAGCATACTGTAGCTGGTGAATATTGTGTTTGTTCAGGTTTGCCAATACACTGGTCATGTTATGACCATGGTATATTCCATGCACACATTTAACACACCTACCCATAATGCATGATGTACATGTTCATGTATTTTGCTATTAACTGCACAGCATCACAGTAGTCACCATGATGGTGTATCTGAAGGGTATGTCACCTCCTGCAATATAACTAACATCCTGTCATTCCAAAATGTGTGCATAGAAATGAACATAATGGTGTAACAAATGGCGTACAGTAGGGACATGTGTGAAACATCACCCTTATACAGTGCTACAACAGTGTATATATCAGTATTACAATGGTAACTGATACAGATCTACACTACGGCATATCACAATACTGCATCAACAACCCTTACAACCTGCAATGTGGTCCGAACATAAGCAATGAGTGTGTAATTTGAAATCATATGTTAGGACAGCAAATATGGGGAATACATACCTTCACAAACACTGGAAGCATATGTGTGCACACACCCCAGATAAAATGTAGTGGAAGTAGCTGTTGAGGTACTGACAGCATGCATTTTTCATGAGAATGCACCTTCCAGCAAGTACACGTCTCCAATGTCACACCAAGAAATGGTCTGCTGTTCAAGACAACCCGCAACACAGACAGCCATGGCTTGTACACATCTTACATGCCATGGCGTGGACCCCATACCCAACACATAGTACCCAGGAGTTGGACATGTAGCCATACCTCACCATTGAATATACCATGCCAAACAGTGCAAACAGTCATGTATGTGTCGAGGATGTATGGGACAGGAATAATGTAGGAAATAAACAGATGGCCATCCAAGACAGATGATGTCACATGTAGCAAACTGGTCATGCAGGCTGCCTAGTAACATTCCACAACACTGAGGGAATTGCAGGAATGTCTAGCAAGTACTAGCTGTGCAGTACCTGTGTCAGCAATTGCCTGGATTCTGCATACATGTGGCCCATGGGTTAGGGTAATCAGATGGGCAGTTGTACCACAGGAAACATCAGCCAGGCCTCTCTACAGGTAGCATATGCATAACAGAAAAGTTCCCCAAAAGGCATGCATTGCAATGTGCAATGGTGTACCAAGACCACATTGGAAACCTACAGACAGTATCAATTCAGATACATATACTGCACAACCAACACCTCACCTAACCTCAGGCCTACCATCCCCATATGTACCTTGCCAGTGGCAGTGTACAGTTGTATGTTTGCCATTCATTAGCTGGGACTAGGCTGGTACACATGGTGTTCAGTGTTTAGGACACTGAAAAATTATACACATGTGGGGAGGAGGTGTCATCATGACACAACAGTGCACTGCAGCAGGAATCCAAAGGATGCTACGAAAGGCTGTATCTGCACACAGTCAGGGTAAGGAACTGTTGCAGACATAACCCTGACTGCACAGCAATAGTGATGGCAGTGTGTGAACTCCAAGGGATGTGCACATTAATTGACCTTGCAATCCTGCAACGTTGGGGGACATGTGTAGGGCAGACTGACCAGATACTGGCAAATGCAGATGGCCCATGCTAACATTCCCCTGCCAGGAATAGTGACTGCTATAGTACACATAACATTAAGTGCAACAAACCATCATGATAAGGGCGTGCACAAATATGCACCCACGAAGTGTATGCATCTCAATCAGCATCAGCACAACTAACACATTTGCTTGACACTGCATTTGATTGTACAGGTCATATGTCACATATCAGGTTCATATAATGTTAACATATGCAGTAATGTGGTCCCATGGCATAACAAGGAAGAGGGCATCATATCAATAAGGGTGTGTACACTCCCCATAGCCATGGTAAGGTTTGAAGGTTGTCAGTGTAATTGTATCATATTGGCCATACATGCACTGCTGATGATGACATCTGTAAATCAGACATCAGGCATTCACAAATGACATCTGCCACATATCATCCCAGGTATGTGTCAGACAAACACATAGGGGCTGTGAACAGCAGAGCAGATATAACTGACACAGTAATACACATAAAGCAATGGTGTGTACACCTGTGAGGTATGGTGCACAGTACATGCCAGGGTGCCGAACAGGTGCACAGCAATATTGTGTACATGGGTGCAGTGTGTTCCAGGGGAAGGGGCATCACCTACTAACACAACCCATGCATCACACGCATTTATACTGTTGCTAGCATGGATTGACTATAGCTGCACTGCATGCTGTTGAGTACAATATGTCATGCATGTTGACAGATGGGTAATGGGAGGTCTGTGTGTAATATCTTCATGCAACCTTACCTGTAAGTGTGTGTGTGTGTGTGTGTGTGTGTGTGTGTGTGTGTGTGTGTGTGTGTGTGTGTGTGTGTGTGTGTGTTGGGGGTTAGTTTGTCTATAAGTTCAATCTGGTGGAGTGGGGGGGTGATGTATGTAGGATGTGTGTGTATATGTGTGTGTGTTTGTGAGTGTGCCCATGTATGCACATGTGTGATTGTGGGGTTGTACATACCTCTCGACTTCCCTTTGAAATTGTACAGTACATGGACATGGACAGACACATGAGGCACCAGGAATACTTGTCTGACATGTAATCTCAGGACAGCTGATAGTATAATAAGGTCTGTGGCATGGAACATGCATTGGGAGGGAAACTAGACACTAGGTGTACTGTTATAATTGCAATCAAAAGAAAGGTGAAAGAATACCCAGGTATGCAGCACTACAGATGCATTGGGGTATTACTAGACAACAGCACTGTTTCCAAATATTACTGTTGTCCACATAATAAGTTAATAGAGCAACAGATCTTGCATCTACTGAGCAATAGTTATGTATGACAGTCCAGTATGTGACATTATTGAGTGACTGTAGTAGCTCGTAACATATGGGGGCCATGCTCACGATGTCTGGACAAACCCAGGGTGAACACTGGATGACAGCAGTGAGTATTTGTAAAACCAACTCCAATCAAGTCAAAGAGGTAATGGAGTAACAGGTCATGCTTTGTGATCACTTGTCTAGGCAATTAGAAGAATGATATGTTAATGATTGGTATTAATGCGTGTGAGTTTCCAAGTGTGATGCAGGATGGGGAACTTAAGAAAATAAATTTGGGACAGTATGTAAACTCAGGAACAGGTAAGTATTATGGTGGAATGTCAGGGTATCTGTGTGTGTGTGTGTGTGTGTGTGTGTGTGTGTGTGTGTGTGTGTGTGTGTGTGTGTGTACTGTTAATCAATGACATACAGGTCTTAAAGTGCATTTCTTGTTTTCCCCTCACATGTGGGGAGGTGGGTCAGGGTCCCTCCTGCAGGCAATCTGATGTTGGTGTTCATACAGACACTAAAAATGATGATAGGTGTGCTGAGGGACAGGCGGGGTTGTCAGAGGCCGAAACTTCACCATCATTTGACATCCCCCTGTTATCCACCCCATCCCTGCACACAGTCACAGTGCCTATAGATACCACATCATCAGTGGCCATAGCAGAGAGACAGTTGGCAGTTGGTGGCAGTGCACAGGACAGTGTGGTATCTATCACTGCTGTGTCTGGACACATCAGCCATAGCCAGATGTCGGGCAGGGTACCACACAGGCAGATGTACAGGGGTACTTGTTGGAGGGCTGCTGGTCATCATGCCCCTGGCAGAAGTGCCACATCTGATACAACCAGACACATGTTTCAAGCTGTCATGGTGGCACAGGCATGTATGGAACAGTACACCAAACAGGGTCTGAGGCTGCAGAGGGCTACTCTTTCAGCTGTAACTGACAACATCCGTGATCTTGCAGGTGCCCTCTGTTATTTTACAGAGGTCATGGATAGATGGTGGGGTGAGATGGTGGGACTCATTGACTGTGGATTGTCCATGCTAGAGCATGTGGTGGGAGTGGTGGGATGGCCACGTGGACATAGGCCAGCAAAACCAAAAGCTGAAGGTCAATGTGGATGTGCAAGGACACCAAGCCACTCCCGTATTGGCAGTAGCAGCCCCAGCAATGCAGTGGGTCACTTTCCACACCACACCACAGCTGGACATGTGCACATGGCCCTGACCAGTCCCAGGAAGGACCTGATTCTAGTGAACATATGTCATCATCAGGGGAGAGTACCATATCATGGCTTGTATCTGGACATGCTTGTGGAACCACTGGCATGCACAGTTCTTGTGTCAATGGCTGAAGGTGGTGAACTGCACAACCTGCAAGGTATGGTCTGCAGCTGTCCAACAAACAGGTCTATAGGGCAGCCACATGGCAGAACTGTGTGCATGCATACTCACACACAATACAAACACATCTAGGGTAACCCCATACCTACACACACCACATCACCATGGCCATATCAGTAATTAAAACCCCTCACTCACACACATGGTATCAAATGTATGGCTCAGCCTTGGTCTCTGGCAAACCAACAACTCACCCTGTGCATATGATGATACCTGTGCCACATGCCTGCCATCCATAGCATCGATGCAGGGACAGGCTAATATGGTTCTGATGCACACGGTGACTGTACTACAGTGTACCGATGTACTGCTGTGTAACGTGTTGTCAGCAGTATTGTTTAATGCTTACATGTCAAGAAGTGTAGCTGTCCAGCCATGATGCATAATAGCTATTATTAACACTGAGTGACTGTGGTCTCCATAATGTTATCTATTTGTGTTGTAGGTGTCCATGTGTCAGCAGGATGATGGTCCGCTGTCATATCTCACAAGGGGTATGGCACTGTGGTAACACCTTGGCTGTGCCATATCCTGGGTACAGGTGAACACATGTCACAGGTCTGTATAACAGTTACTGCCTGTGCCACATGGCCGATAGGTCTGGGAGTGGTGTATACAGGTGGGTGCATGGTGGCTACTGTTAGCAGCTCTTCTACAGTGGACAATGGTAATTGTACTGGGTGGTACACACCACATGTTTGTGTATAACACACACAGACCTTTGCTGTTGATGCACTACACAGAGAAGACTGTACACATGGATGCAGGTACCTGTGCAAGGAACCCATTGTAGCCTATGTAATTTCACCAAGCCAGACTACGCACAACATATTGTGGAATAAGCAGTCCGCTAGTTTAATGTCATTGACAATGGTACCAGCAGGGTATATTTCCCCTTCCCCAATGTAGTGCAATCCTCAACTCGGTAAACATATGTGTGCTGGTGTGGTTGGCACACCCCTACCCTTTGGAGAGTGAGAGGTGCTGTAGAACCACAGATAGTGTGATAGGCAACTACCTAACCTGTTAACATGAGCTGTAAAGTATTATGGCCAGCTACCCAGGGGAATACAGTCAACAGTAACTGCAATGATGTTGGCTGTGTCAACAACAGCCACACCCAGCTATATATACCAACCTCAGTATCACTGCACACCTATACAGTGGGGAAGAAGCCATTTAGACATCTAACACTAGCTGTGATGGAATGTATGTCCACAGGATGATACCTGTGAAATGTTAGCATATGCCAGGCAGTTCTTGGACAGATGACCCCCTGGGACATGTATATTCTGCAGCCTGAAGTAGATCCCTCCAAATACATGCACACTCTTACTTGGCAACACTGGGAGTAGACCCCTACCTAGTTATGTAGTGCTACTGATGTGTGTGGCTTTAATTGCACAAACCACACAGCTTTTAGGAGAAGGTGTGTTCCAGGGTAACATGTTACATGCAGAACATCCCCAGGCATGTACAGTATGGTAATGGGGGATGTAATGGTTGTTTAAGGACAACACATAGTGTGACATACCGTCATATACACATTGACAAACACATAACAGTCAGACACACATCTGAGGGACCTGGGCCTATCAGTGCTAACTAGCTTGTCAGTGTGTGCATTGTGTTACAGGTAGGCTGCACACAGCACATGCATAACTGGGCTGGATAGTGTTATCAGTTACCTGTATGGTTGATGGTCACCATACAGTGGTACATGGGACATGTACCGAGGGTATCATGGTGTACTGACAGTATACCCAGCACCCACACCCCACTGTGGATATTGCATGCACTGGAACCCATGATGACACCCTGACATACCCACCATCACACATTGACCAGGACTGCAATACAACCCATTGTCCATCCCAAGAGTGCTAATGCAGGGATATGCATCTAATCCACATGCCACAGGCATAGTAGGGTGATGCACTGCCATGCTTCTCCTATGGTCAGCAACATCACTTTCCCTAATACTGTGTGGCAATGCATATTGTAATAGGAGTATGTGGCCTCGGAATGCTATAGCCTACATATATACACACATACACACACTTGCCAGAACTCAGTGGGTATCCCATGCCTATCAACCCATTCGTACAACAGTGTTGTGCTGGTACAGCAAGGCCCAGGAATCTGTTAGGGAGAAGAGCATAGCAAGATACATGTAATGTCTGGTACAGCAGCAGTCAAATCTAACTATGGCAATGGGTGGTGTGGTAGGTGTGAAGGGCCTCAGGGTATTCCCAACTACAGGTCTACAAACACACAGACACTGATATTCACAGTAATGCCCATGTACACATTTGTCAGTACTAGGGTGCATCGATGCAGGTGTTCATAGGTGTGTACCAGTCTATTGTCCATGGAGAGATGTGAAGTGTAGGGGATGTGTGTACAGTGGTATCATGCCACCTGCCATGTTCCAGCAGATCATCTATCAACAGACACCACTGGGGTGATCCCCAGGGTGAGAATAACATGCATCAGCCAATCATCTGGATGCCTCTTGCAGAGGGCCAGTGAGGTGCTCCAATTGACAAGTATGTAATATGTAGCATGTATTACAGGAATACATTCATTTTATCGAGCTAACTTTCCTTGATTGGGTATAACACCAAGTGTTATTACCAAATTTCTCCATGCCGAACAGTTGGAATGTCATACATAACACCAAATGTGACATTTCCAACCTCTCTACCACCTAAACAAGCACTACCATGGGTCAAAAAGGGAGGGATGTATTGTAATTCACAACAATTTCCGATCGGCTATCCACCGGCCAATCAAATGAATGTATACCATATTACATAACATGGTTAGTGTCTGTCTTGGAGACCTGTATCCAAGCATGTTCTGTTGACTGTGGTAGTGTAGTTGAGGTATCCATGGCATGTGGTGCATACAGGGTGTGGAGTCATATCTGTGGCATTTATAACACAGCTGGGCAGACATGTCAGTGTCAGTCAAGCATAGATTGCCTGTAAGTATCCAAGATGGATACCTGACATCTGCACATCTGTACAGAGGACTGACAGACATCAGCTAGCCAACTAGCTATACATTAGGATGAATGTGTTGAGAGATAGAAGTCTGACACCGATAGGTATGCCATTACTACATGAAGGCAGCCCTCACTGACATGTGCAATACACACAGTAGTCTACAGTTATTTTCCACATGTCAGATAATTATCCAGTAGGAACTATTTAATGAGACACAGCTCACACACTAGGATCATGACAATGAGGACTCAAAGTCCATCTTTGTATGCAGGGGTCTTTGTTTCCAGTACTACCATTAGCAATCTACTCTTACTTGAGAAAACACTGTCAACAGTAGTAATGTAATGATACACTACATGCCAGAGTGACTGCATATAACCTGGGATACTACCCATGTATGTAACACATTTACATGGATAAGAGTGTTGTGCAAGCCATATATACTCAAGTGTCCCAGACAATAAACTCACACCCCCTGCTACTGTAATCACAGCACACAGACATATGTTATGTACATGGCACTACATACACTTTTTACAGATGTCGTTACCCTGTTATGTTATCAGACTGGAATGTGAGTACTGGTTACCAGGACTGAGCCATGCCTAGCAGGTGTCAGCATTGCTGCAATATAACAGCTAAGTACATTTGCGCACTGGTAAACAAAGCCTACACGGTGTAAGCGCCCATACGTGTAACCATAAGTTAGCACCGCTTAGCTTCACACAAACCCGTGAAATGCACTTAAAGCTGCTCAAAACTGCCTTAACCACTCTGTATCCAACAGTTCTTTTTCTGCCAGCAACAAAATAAACAGCCCTTGCAGGTCTTGAATCCATGACCTTGTACACTATAGTCATGACAGTTAACCACTACATCATGACAGCTGTGAAAACAGGTGTTGTTTTTCCAATATATCTGTCAGCACACATATTGAATAGTATTGAACAATTGCTGTGACTTCTATATTTATGTAGTGCTTGTTAGTGATATTACTGTTGCATCACATATGTTGTTATATCTAAATATACACATATCGGATAAATATGGTGTGATACATCTGGGAAGGTATACACAACAGTAATGCTTACACATGGCAAGGATATGGATATATGTAGATACATGTGTACATGTACATACACACATATATATATGTATTTATATACATCTGTATATTGCATGATATATATGGCCATATATAGATCTCTCTCTCTCTCTCTCTCTCTCTCTCTATATATATATATATATATATATATATATATATATATATATATATATATATATATATATATATATATATATATATATATATTTATGTATATGTATATATATAACTATATGTGTGTGTATATATATATATATATATATATATATATATATATATATATATATATATATATATATATATATATATATATATATATATATATGTATATGTGTAGACATATATAGATGTGTATATGTATGTATATATATATATATATATATATATATATATATTTATTTATTTATTTATTTATATATGTATGTAGATATGTATATATGTATATATCCATAGATACATCTATATATATATATATATATATATATATATATATATATATATATATATATATATACATATATATATATATATATATGTTTAACATATGTACAGAACATGGACTGGAGTCATACCTCAGCATCAATAGTCTCAAACTCTTAGTGCAAGGGGATGTCATGTATGTATTGCAGGTATATATGTAAACTGTTGCTACTGTAACAGGGGTTGTCTTAACAGAAATGTTGTGTGTGAGAGGGCACATCTACTATTGGCATGTATGCCATCACTTACTGACAGACATCCTAAGGTCATCATAATATATTACTACTGGTATCACAGTAATGGTCCTGTTGAATACATCAGAGATATGACCAATAAATGTGGACAGTCTGACATACTCTGGTCAGTCCAGAAGTATACACAGACCCCCTTAGTGCAAGACATGTGGACCAAGCCTGACAAAGTGTATTTTTACAGCCATGTAAATGGGTATAACATGTAAATACTGGAATACATATGACCACACAGTTTATGCATTCACACACTCCTGTCTGTCCTAACACATAATAACCAGTGGTGCAGAGGTCACATGGCCACATACTACCCACTAGTTAGTGACATACATCTGTACAGCATCCCACTACTTTGTCAGAAATACATGACAGTTATGGTGGCCCAGAAGCAGCATAACTGACAAATATCTGGACATAACATCATACTGGGTAAGTACACTAAGCTTCTAGGCATGTAACAAAGCACTTTGCAAATTACAGGCAGACTGCCACAACACTGGCCTACATTACTTATGGGGGAATACACATGTTCCTGCAATTATAGCAGGCTCTACAGGCATGTCACAGCACAGAGTAACAGATACCTGTGTGAAAGTGCATACCCACAACCAATGTGAATACAGCCACAGCCACATATGGTAAGTGAGCTTAATATTTCAGTATATGGACTGTCGGATCAACACCATCCTCATATGTGCCACTCACACACTAAACCTATATATACTGGGCCACTACACAGTGTGGTCCAATGCCTGTCTGTGGTATGGGACATGTGTGTGTTTGGCCCTACAAACATGTAAGCGGATAGGGTACCATACACTGGAGCAGCATGCAACATCAGATAGAACAGGACCAAGAACAATGACATCTACCACAGTCTGTACACAGGCCAAGGTACATATTCACAATACACACAATGTTGGCAATCACCATAAGTACACAGGCCTCACTACTGTACACACTACAAGAGAATGCCCAGGTTATGTCCTCAGATATAACCCCTACTATACATAACATGTCTAGTAGTCTGATATCTCACTGGCTTGTTATCAGGTATGATGTCAATAAACAATGGTGTGCAGAACATATGCATCTCTTACTGCATGACATATGTACAAAGGTTGACAGAGTTGTGGCTGGAGGCACAAACACAGGACCAAAATTGACATGTTGCTGTGATAACCTCATACATTTACTGTTGTAACAGGGTTTGTTGTGAGATATGTACTATGAGGGATATTAAGTCAGTAACTCTCATGGTTGTCACCATGTACTGACTGCAATTCTCAGACTATACTTCTCCAGTTCTAAGATAGGTAATCTGTGAGTAACACAAGACACATAAGACTACAAACACTGGCTAGTCTGCAGATAACCCTACAGGTGGTAGTTTCCTCAAACACATAACACTGTCATGACAGGTATTAAAGCATGTAGACCAGCCATATCCACACAGACCCTGTTAAACCAACATTATTCCAAATGCAAAAGAGCAAAACTTATATTCTGTAATCATGTCTGGAACATCCCCCTCCTGTTTGTTGGCCTGACTCCTCAGTGTATCTTGTTAGAGGTGTATCCCACTACCATCTGTTTTGCTGTTTGCCACACACCGACATGAAGTCCTGCTCACAGTGAATGAAAAGGACCAACACCCACATGACGTTCCTAGTTATAGAAGTGTGTTTACATGCAATTGGCTATGGGAATGTTACCACAGCTGTTCCACATGCAATCAGCTAGTGAGGGACTGCAATTCGTGCACAGGCCATCAGCTGATCATGAGCCTCACTTACAAAATACAAGCTGCTGCCTAAGCAAAGCAGGTGTACTTCTCCATATCCACCAGAGAGGGAGTGAGAGAGACAGACAGAGACAAAGTAAGACAGGGAGGGAGTAGGAGAGTAAAATCTAAACATGCTTGTGTCACACACTTACCAGAATGTGGTTTCACACCCCTGCCTATGTATTGCTATTACACGTCTATGCAGTTATTGCATGCACCACAGAGCTTACATGTTGGGGAGCTGTCCAAAGGTATATTTGATGGTGAGTGACATCAGCAACAGTGATAAAGGAGAGATAAGGTAGGTGTAGTACATGTGCCTGTCCACAAGAACAGGTGTCAAGGATGATACAGCCACACTCTCTCAGGGACTCACACACATTATCACAGTTGGTAGGGTCAGGATTAGACTTCCTAACTAACTAGTTTGCCACATTACAATAATACGCAGGTATCACATGCACCACAGAGGTTATCAGGCTGATATATGGGCAAAGGATATGACAAGGTGTCTGACATCAGAAGGCATGCTTCAGTAGGCCAATGAAAGATGTTGTGAGTGTGAATGCCATCCAAATCATTATACTCCACACACACACACACACACACACACACACACACACACACACACACACACACACACACACACACACACACACACACACACAGGTTTTCCAGTACTGACATGCATGGGTGCATTGCTTCATAGGTGTGTAGTGGCTGACTGTGCCAGAAGGCTGTACAAAGCTAGGTAAAGGGTATACCTTGGCATCAGGCTACATGACAATGGTCTGTAGTGTGGCTCAGTGGTGTAGTGTCTGGATTGGTTCACACAGCTGGGTATTGTATTCACCATCCACTCATCTAGGTTACTATTGTGGGTGGCCAGTGGTGTGCAATGCTTGACATGTATGTGTTCTATATTCCATAACATGGACGGTGTCTGGGATGTGCACACGTCCCACATGCATGTTCTGTGACATGTGGAAGTGTACCTGGGGTGTCCAGGGCATGTTGTGTAGACAGAGTGTTATCATCAGATGTGCCATTATTGACATCATGAGGTGAGAACTGGCAATGGAAACTAGGTTGACCCTGCACCTACACTGACAGCATGATGCAGGTATTCACTGGTGTCAGTGGCATCTGTCCATACAGAACATGTGAATAAGGCATGGTATGTCCTTTGTGGGTTAAATTTGCTGACTCTACAGTTGTTGCAGGCGTACAGTGGGGAACATAGCGAAGGAGCACTATATGAAATGATTTGCCTATTGTAGGGATGGGACAGGGTGCCATACCCTATGTAGTCCACTGCAATCACACCATGGTTACTATCTATGGGCAATATGCAGGGAACTACCAACATAGTGGTTGTTGCCTAGCCAAGTGTGTTTGTGTATGAGACATGGGACAAGAGTGTTCTCTGGGTAATACAAGGGTTACCTATATTGTTCCCCAAGCCATGATGTCACATGTAGGGGTATGGATTGTCTATCCCAGCCTCTCTGCTGTTTGGCATCTGTTATCCTTGTAAGGTGGACATTGTGACATATATAAGACATTTGCAAAACCCATTACACCATCACTCCTGTTGTTACAAACTCACAGATACCTCCACACAGGATACTAATGAAACACATACACACACACACGCAAAGTCTCATAGTTGCCATGTCTGGGATTAAAACTCCTAACTAACTAGTACATCACACTACAGCATTAGCAGTTATAGCATGCGCCATGGAGATTATTGGGTTACTCCTTCCCCAAAGGTGTATTTCAAAGTGAATGACATCAGCAGGCTTGCCAAAGTAGATCAATGGAAGTTGTAGTGACTGTGAATGGCCTCAAAAGCATTGATCCCTACACAAATAAACACACACACACACACACACACACACACACACACACACACACACACACACACACACACACACACACACACAAAGTTTTACAGTTGCCATGTTTGGGATTAGAACTCCTACCTAACTAGTACATCACACTGCAGCATTATGCAGTTATAGCACGCACCACAGAGCGTACTGGGGTATTCCTTCCCTAAAGGTGTATTTTAAAGTGAATGACATCAGCAGGCTTGCTAAGGTTGGGCAATGGAAATTGTAGGTCATAGGTTTATAGGTTCATAGGTTGGTACTAGGCTATCGGCCCTAGGGCCTATACATGCCTAGCCATGATAATTCCCTGGCTATGTCTTCCCACAATATTTACTTCCCTGGACCCCTGTCGAGCAGGGTGAATGACATGATCCCCTGTGTCAATTTCTTATCTTCCATCCAATTGTCAAGGTTCCTTTTGAAGAAGGCCAAAAAGGCACTCTGCTTGACATGTATGGGCAGTCTATTCCAGAGTCTGGAGAGTCTATGGGTCAGGAACACATCCCTCTAGCATGTATTGTTCATTGTGATGACAAGGTGTGGATCCCTGTAGCATGTGGCTGTGAGGGATTTGGATTTCTTTAAGTATAGCATGTCCAACAGCTCTGGGTTTGACATGGCATTGTATGTTAAGCAGAGATTGCCTCTGATTGCACAATATGTGACAGAGTATAGCTGGATGATTTTCAGATGGTCAGCATAGGGCATCTGGTTTAGGCCTGTGATTCTTTTAGTGAGGTATGTCTGCAGCCTTTCTAGTTGTTGCAGATGTCTTGTGAGGTACATATCAAATGGGTCATTGTAGTCTGTACTGGGTCTACTGAGAGATGACGACAGTGAGACAATGGCCTCATTTTTCCTGGATGTAAAGCCCTTAGTGATGAGGCATGCCACATAAGTGGATTTTCTGACTGTTGTGGCGATGTGGTTATCAAAGGTGAGACCACTGTCCACCTATGTCTCTAAGTCTCTTATCACACTTTAGGTGTTTATTGTACTGCCATCTGTGTGGTACTTCACAGGTACATGTCCCTTCCCAAAGTGGATAACTATACATTTCTTAGCATTGAGCTTGAGGCCATGGCCCAGGCACCAAGCATCTCTTTCTGTAAGGCTCTTCTGTAGAATATCCACATCATGTGAGGATTCAGTATTGCCTCCCTGTGTGCAATCATCTGCAAACTTTGTTAGCTTGAATCCCTTAGTGTTGGGCTGTACTTCAGAGCAGTAGGTGCCAAGCAAAAGTAGTCCCAGGACTGAACCCAGAGGTACTCCAACTGTCACTTGTCTGGAACTTGATTTGGTGTCACCTACTTTTACAGTGTGGATTCTGTCAGTACAGCATTTGGCATCCCATCGGGTGATGTAGGGATTAATGTCCAGCTTGGTACATTTATCTATGATTCCAGACTGGAGGATGGTGTTGAAGGCCTTTGTGAGGTCCAGATAGGCTGTGCGGAGTGCCTTACCCTCATCCACAGCTCTGGAGACTGATTCAAAGATGTCAGTCAGGTCCAGGAGACATGATCAGCCCTTCACAAACCCAAACTGGGTGGGGTCCAGTGTTTTCAGGTTGCCAATGTCTCTGTTTATAAGTTCCATGATAATACATTCCATGGCCTTGCAGATCAGGCACGTCATACTGCTGGGGCAGTAGTTCCCAGGATCCACCCTTTGTAGACTGGGATAACTGTAGCTCTGTTCCACACAGTGGGCATGAAGCCTGAAGTGGCTATGATTAGACATGGCACGTAGGTGAGGTGCCAGTTCATTTTGTAGTTCATGTAGTACACAGCCCAGGATGTTGTCTGGTCCCATGGATGCTGTTTTCATAGCTCTGGAGACTGTTGTGTTTACCTGTGTGGCTGTTATTACTGGAATCTGGCAATCTTTCAGTGTTGAGATGGGCCCTTTAGGGAGTGGAAGGGGTGTGCAGTTGGCACTGAATCGATTTTCCTGGATATTGGCAATATCTTTCAGAGCAGTATATTTAATAGCATCCTGTTGTAGCTAAGAGCAGATCTGAGCATTGCCATTTAGATTCCTGATATAGCTATGGAACGGCTTGCAGTTGTCTTTGGCATATTTGGCTATATTATGTTTGTAACTAGCATTTGAGGATGTTATGAGGGATCTCAGCTTCTTACTGAGGCTGATAAGGGAGCATCTTGCATCCTGGAAATTCCCTTGTTTCTGCAACAGTTTCTTCCTTTTGTTGTACAGTATGTTTATGGCAGGGGCCCACCACATTGGCTTCCTTTTCTTGGTGGGGAGCATCTTGGTTCTATATTGGATGGCATGATTCATGCACGAGTGGATGTGCTCATACAGTGCCTTAGTGTAGGATTCAGCAGTCGTCCTTTCAGTTCCCATCTACATGGGTGTCATGATGTTAGTCACATCTGACATGTGTAGCATGACATTGGCTTTGGAGATGTGTGTTACGGAGGGCTCCTTACTAGGGTGTGGGGGAGGGATGTTGATGTTAAGGGTGATTAGCTTATGGGCAGACCTAACCACCAATGAGGTGACCATAGGTGTGGAGCATTGATTTTCCAGGTTGGTAATGACCAGGTCTAGGATATCTGAACCCTTGGTGGGGCAATGGATTACTTGATCCAGGGCACTGGGAATTATGACTTCCAAGATCCGTTGGGCACACGTGTTGGTACACAAGTATTTTTCCCAGCTAACAGCAGTTGTATCATAATATTTACCAGTATGTTTAGAAAGGTGTAGTGAGAATCTTGTGGCATGGTGGGGGATCTGAAGCAAACTATACAATTTGGACTGCAGTCTTACCTAGCGTTAATTGCAATGGCGGTATTTCAGATGCATTCGGTTGGGCAAGTAGCCTGGTGGTGTGAATATCCTTGGGGAATATGGACACTCTTCCACCTTTAGTGTTTTGGTCCTGGTTTGGTGGCCAACAGGTGTGGTGAGAGCTGTACCTGGTATTACAGGTGTTGCCTCTGAACCCTTGGATCACGTCTCTGTTACTGCACAGATATCGATGTTCTCCATTTTTAGGAGTGCCTAGTGACTGTGAATGGCCACAAAAGCATTGATCCCTTCACACACACACACACACACACACATAACCAAACACACACACATAATTTTACAGTTCCCATGTCTGGGATTAGAACACCTTCCTAACTTAGACATCACACTACAGCATACTAAACTACTCCTTCCCCAAAGGTGTATTTCAAATGAATGACATCAGCAGCCCTGCCAAAGTAGGGTAATGGAAATTGTAGTGAGTGTGAATGGCCTCAAAAGCATTGATCCAAACACAGACAAACACACACACAAAGTTTTACAGTTGTCATGTCTGGGAATAGAACTCCTACCTAACTAGTACATCACACTACAGCATTACACAGTCATAGCACACACCACAGAGCTTATAGGGATACTCTTTCCCCAAAGGTGTATTTCAAGGTGAATGACATTAGCAGGCTGTCCAAAGTAGGGCAATGGGGAGTGTAGTGACTGTGAATGGCCACAAAAGCATTGATCCCTGCACAAGCACAAAAACAAACACACAGTTGCTATGTCTGGGATTAGAACTCCTACCTAACTAGCACATCATACTATAGAATTACACAGTTATAGCACATGCCACAGAGCTTTCAGTCCTACTCCTTCACCAAAGGTATATTTCAAGGTGAAGACATCAGCAGGCTTTCCATAGTAGGGCGATGGGGAGTGCAGCGCGTGTGCATGGACCATAAACCATGCTTCTGGAAGCAGACAGACAACACTCAGGCACACACAGGTTTATATTTCAAAGGTACGTGTATAGAACTGCTAGATGAATGCTGACTTGTGCAATCATGTTACATAGTTATCACACGCATCACAGACATTGTAGTGCTGAAGGATACCAAAGGTAAATGTTCTACAGTGATTGACATTTGCACATCATGTGATTTTAGCCAATTGGATGTGTGCTGGGTGGGACAGGCCTCATGATGGGAGGCTCTTTGTCACTGTCTGCCACTTTTTCCACACATCTATGTATATGTAATTTTGGCCTATCGTAGTGTGTTGTCCTTGAATATTTGTGTGTGTTTCTATCCAATGTGTGTGCAAAGCATGACTGGTGTGTAATGAGGAGTGTGTGCACAAACATCTGTGGCTGTCAGATATGTATAGCCCACTGTTGTTGCCAGACATTGGGCTTCATTTCTGTAAGTGTGGGAGCATGCCCAGTATGACCTTTCAGTATTTTGTTGTCAGACATTCGCTTCATTTCACGTGTGGGAGCATGCCCAGTATGACCGTCTGTATTTGTGAAATTTAGAAAGGATGTATGCATATGTGTACACATATGCACATATATTTATATGTAATTAGATATGAGTTTTCCTTTATTTGTGTTTATATATGTGCATTGAGAAATTAATTTTGCATCAGAACTATTTTATATTTTATATATAACATGTAAGGTTGCCTAATTTAATAATTAGAATTTGATGCCTATGAAATTATATTTGATATATACATATATATAATATATATATAATATATATATATATATATATATATATATATATCACTATTTAAAAGAGTGAAATGTGAATTTTGCATATAATATATATATATATATATATATATATATATATATATATATATATATATATATATATATTGTTATGTAAGGTTGCCTTATGTGATAAATTAGAATTTGATGTTCTTGAAATTATAGTCTGTGTATATGTTTTTACATGAAAAATAATGAAGTGTAATTTGCATTATATATGATGGATATATGTCCCTTTTAAGAAATATTTAGAACGTATTTAAAAATGATAATTTTCTGTCTAATTGGCTGACTAACTAATTCATTGGAACATTGATTGATTAATTGAAGTGATTATGATTGTGGTGCATGTATTTAAGGATGAGAGTGGTGTTTAGAATTGTTCCATTAGAAGGCAAGAAGCAGAGGTACCAGAAAGTTTTGTATGAATAAAAGACTTGTCCTTGTAGTGGTGTTCCTGTTTGTGTTTTTGATGGTGGCATCTTATGTTTATTGAGATTTTTTTCCTAGTCCACTGTTGTTGCCAGAAATGGGCTTTATCTAAGTGTGGAAGCATGACCTTCTGTACTGAATGTGTGAATCCATTCCAGGTAGGTTGTACTCCAGTGCAGGCTTTTGTGTTCTACACCTACAGTAAGCAAACTGTTTCTGCGGGATATCTGTAGATTGTTTGACAATATGGGGTCAAAATGGGCAAAGGATTGTGGGTTACTAAAGGTCATTGTGTCTGTGCTGCTTCTGCAACATGGTTTTGGTGTTAGCAGTGATATTCAGACATATGTACTGTTTTACACTGTGATGTTTTATGTCATCATCTACTGTCAGGTATACATATTTGTTTGCAGTAATGTCCTGGGGAAGGGGCAGCCATGGTAGTGCAGTGGTTAGCTTTGCTGCCTCACAGCAAGAGGTTCTTTGGTTCAATCCTCAGCTGGGGTGCCTTCTGTGTGGAGTCTGTATGTCCTCCCTGTGGTCACATGGGTTTCCTCCAGGTGCTCCGGTTTCCACCTACATCCCAAAGACATGCTGTAGGTGGATTGGACACTCTAAATTGGCCCTAGTGTGAGTGTGTGTGTGTGTGTGCCTTCTGTGAAAGATTGGGCGATGGGCTGGCAACTCAACACTGTAAAACTCCACTGCCAATCATGAGCAGACAGGTGATCCACTGTGGTGACCCCTAATCGGGAAAAGCCGAAAGAAGAAGAAGAAGAAGAAGAATGTCCTGGGGAACACAGGGTGAATGCAGCTGTGTCCAGTATTGTGGTCCGCAGTCTACATATTCTTGTACAATCATGCCATTTTGGAGAGGAAGTTGCAGACACTTGCTGATGGGTCTGTGTAAATGGTTCAGCACCTTGGTAAAGTGGTGGCTGAGGATCCCATGCTTGTACATCCATTGACGTGACAGTATGGCCATATCCTGCTGTGGCCATACCTCACAACTGCACAGATTCACACAGGTTACCCAGAGGCAGGGGTCATACTTGTGGCCATTAACCCTTGACATTGTGGCTTACGAGCAGGTTTGTAGCCACCCAATCCTGTGTTTGCAGGCAGGAATAGTATGTGCACATGGCTGAGTTTCAGACTTCACACACTCCATGCCATCCATGCTCCTACTCCCCCCCCCATCATTCTATCCTCTTCCAAACATTATGCAAACATTATCTGATAAGTTCCCTATAGTTATCACTTCATCCCAGCAGTAATTTGGTGTTGGTCCACAGTTCATGCAGTAGGACATGGTGGACATGTTACTGGGATTTGTTGACATGGCCTTGCATTTGGGTTCTGTGGACTGTGTTATGTTGTTGTTTGGGAGTCCATGACATAACATACATTGGTGGCACAGGTGAGACACAGGCCTTTGGCAGAAGACCTGTAGCTGGTGAGTACTTGAAGGCTCCACCGGATATGTCCAGGCACCAGAACCGTGACTTGAGTATCCCAAACATGCACTCTATTATGATTTTGGTCTGTGCGTGTGCCTCTTTATGGAGTTATTGTTCAGGTGTGTCTGCATTTCTGATGGGTTTCATCAGCCACAGGTCCAGTGCATAACCAGCATCCCCCACTAGGTGGCTATGAGGGCTGTCCCCATTGGCAAATCTCTGGTAGAGCTGCATCATAAGACAGATGCTGGAGTCGTGATAGCGTCCAGGGCAGCCAGCACACACATTCATTATAATGCCCTGGACATCACACATGACCTGGCAGTTGGAGGGGAAGCCCTTAAAGTTGATGTAGACCCTACCCCATTTACTGGGTGGTGCTTTGATGTGTATATGCGTGCAGTATATAGCACCCACTACTTCAGGGTATTCTGCTATTTGGTGAAAGAGATGCATATTGCTGGTCAATACCTCATGGTTGTTGTGGAAGTATATGTGCTCAACGGCATGTGCTGACATAGCAAACAGGAACTGGTGGAGTACCCTGGATGCTGATGCCTGTGAGATCCCCATGATATCCCCAGTTGGCCTTTGAAAGGTACTTGTGGCTAGTATTCTTAGGCCTACACATACCTTGCTATCCACTGGGATGGGCTCCCCTGAGTTGGTTCTGTGTGTGATGCATGGCTGGCCCAGCTCAACAATTTGCTCTAGGAGGTCCCTGTCCACCCTATAGCACTCCACTATCTCCAGTTCATGTAGCCCCTGGTAGGTTACCCTGGGTCTGTTCATTCTTCTCATTCTCCTCACTGTGGGTTAGTTGTCAGCATTCTCATCCTCACCACCCTCAGCCTCTTCCACATGTTGATGAGAGCCAATGCAGCCCCTATCATTTTGTTGCTTTTGTTTGGTAAAATTTCCCCGCTTGTGTACACTGGTGGTGTAGAGTTTGTGAGAAAAGCCAGAGGGAAAGGTGTTTGCAAAGTTTATATTAGTATGCTGAACTGGGCTGGGCTGGGCTGCTGCCTATGTAATTGGCTGATTCTGATACATTTCACCTGCCAGGTATGCTAGTTCTCCTTGATTACCTTCCTACTGCTGTTTTCCCTTCCCATTGCCTTCCTGTTTAAGCCCAGGGGCACACCGCACAAACACAGTGCTCAGATGTGCACAGAGCTGCTATTTCCTGGTTTACCTTTTTTTTTTCCTTTAAAACACAGTGCGTGGTGTGCACACCCACTTAGGCAATGTAATGAGTGGTTGGCAGCTTCAGACACACACACCCTTGCTTAACTCTGCTAAGCTAAGGGCAAACCTGAGCAGCTACAGGGCTCCAGTAAGCTTACAGTATACCTGACACAGCCTTCTATGATGTCAGCTAGCTCTTAGGCTTGCACCATGGTCTTCCTGCACCTACACTGTTGGGTGCAGGCTAGCCATGAGGGGGAATCTGGGATTCAGCATCATTCCCCTCATTTGCATAGGATTGCCTGCTAATGCCTAATTACAAGTCTGACACTGATCCTTCCCCCTTAGCAACCACAATTCACTGGCCATATTGTCTTCTGCCTGCCATTGAGTATAATGGTAAAAGTGTGATTTTGGCTAGAATGCTTTTTTTTTTTTATTTTCAGGACGATCCCGTTTGCGCACCGTTGCCCTACACTTAAACGGCCAAAATCGGCCCCAAAAAAATTAAAGTTATTTTTTTTATTTTTGAACTGTTTTCCATGCCAATGGCCATATATTTGGCCATTGGCATGCTTTACACATTATATACATCCTTTATTTGGAGCTGTCATGGCTCTGTTTTGTAGTTTGCAGAAATGTACTCGGTCACTAACTGAGTACATTTCTGCAGATTACACTAGTCCTGACGGCCAGCTGCCAGCTTCCTGGATCACAAATTCACCTCATTTTCACCTGCAAATAGGGTAAATTGCATACAGGAGCTATGTCCATACAGGAATAGTGCAGGAGCGCTCATGCACATTCTGGGAGCTTGCTCCTGGATCTCCCGGTGGCTATATTGCCTCCAGCAGCTCCTGCACTATTCCTGCATGCCGTGCAGAGCTTGATGAATCCCTGGGTATATATATAACTAAAATGATTATATTCCTGAAAATTCTGTATTTTATACAAGCTTCCACTAAGACATCATTTTGACAAATGGAAAGAAGATGGAATAGGCTGACCAGATTTAGAAGGATATATACAATTGTCTGCTTTAAAACAGTTTCTCTGTGGTCAAACAAACAATATACTTCCAAATGGAAACTAGTACATTAAAACATTTGGTTAAAAAACAGTCATGATACAATAAATAAACATATGGAAATAGTTCCAAACAGTAATAAATAGCTTACTTTGGTCATTGAAGGAGTATATGGCAAGAGGAAACACAAAGATATAAATTCTAAATACATTGTCAATACCCTAAAGTCGTTTATGCACTTTGTAAAGAAAAATACAGATATAAAAGACTGGTCTTTTTTCATATTCCCAATAGAATATACACAGCATATTATAACTCAGGACTCAGTAGCAGTTAAAACACTTCATAAGAATGGCCTAATTTACTGGTATCAGTTGATAAATACTAATAAAGTACTAATGATAGAGCAAATTATTAGTGAGGTCAACCTTGAAAATAACATGTGGTTAACACTGCAGGGATTAAGACAAACCCTGGGATTCAGTAAGGTTCCATCCAGGAATAGCTTATTCCTGCATGGAAAGGACCATTTAAGAGCAGCACGGCAGTGTGCTATGCATAGTTATTAAGGCACACTGCCTCTGCTCCTAAACGGACATGGAGCATGGACAAGTGCAGGGGTGTGTCTGAGAACAGAGCTCTCACAATATACACACCCCTGCAGTCACGAATTGCCATTTGGCAATTACAATGAGCAAAAACACTCATAGGGGATTGCATAACTCTCAACTGTACAGATCTTTGCAGAATGTCCAGATTTTTCACTCATACTTTTGGCATGTACCTCATTTTTCCTGGCAAATCACTGGGATGATCTCAGGATTGAAGTCGGTAAATAATGTCATACATTTGAGTTTCAGACTCCAAATCCTTCAGAAAAGTTATATTAAAACATATCCTGCTACTCTAGCAACTTTCTTAAGTTTATAAGAGCAATATTTAAAATATGTCCCTAGTTGCACCTCATTTTGTCAAGCTTTGACCAGATATTTTGCATGAAGAGGTTGAGAGGTAATGGGGATTGCCACCTCTTTAAATGCCCAAAGTATGACTGTTAGTGTATAAGCATGACATGTTGCATGAGAAAACACACCCACAGTCATTCCAAAGGTCAAAGTCTCACTTCCCGGGAAAACACTATGCTCATAGCAACTGAAACATGCTAGGATATCTGCCAAATGTGCAGATGAATGCAGAAATCCACAGCAATAAGTGAAACCTATCCCTGTCTAGAGAAAATAACACTAGGAATTTTTTTTAATCAAACAGATTAAAGATATATAGTCTATTGTTGCATTGAAGAAATAAACAGATATGCATAATCTGTAGTATTGTGGGTTTGTACTGTAGATATACTGTAATGTTGCTCCCACCCTGTACCAATGTCACAGGTGTGGCTACTGACATCACATCTCTCACACAACAATGTAGGTCCCTCTGGTATACCTCTAGAGTAGCAGCTTGTAGCTGGTGAGTATGGTGTTTGTTCAGGTTTGCCAATACACTGGTCATGTTATAGCCAAGGCATATTCCATGCACACATTTAACACACCTACCCATAATGCATGCTGCACATGTTCCCGTATTGTTGCTGTTAACTGCACTGCATCACAGAGGTCACCATGGTGGCATATATGAAGGGTATGTAAGATTTCTGCAATATAACTAACAACCTGTCATTGCAAGATGTGTGCACATAGATGAACATAATGGTGGGACAAAGGGCCTATAGTAGGGACATGTCTGAAACATCACCCTTATACAGTGCTTCAACAGTGTATATACCACTATTACAATGACAACTGTTACAGATCTACACTACAGCATATCACAATACTGCATTCCACAACTCTTACAACCTGCAATGTGGTCCTAACATGAGCAATGAATGTCTAATATGGAATCCTATGTTAGAACAGCAAATATGGGGAATACATGCCTTCACAAACACTGGAAGTATATGTGTGCATACACTCCAGAGAAGATATTGTGGAAGCAGCTTTTGAGGTACTGGCAGCATGCATTCTTCATGAGTATGGACCTTCCAGCAAGTACAGGTCCTCAGTATTGCACCAAAAATAGTCTGCTGTCCAAGATGTTTGGCCATCAAACATGCCCACTTACCTGCAACAGAGGCAGCCATGGCTTGCACACATCTTACAAGCCATGGAATGGATCCCATACCCAACATGTAGCACCCAGGAGTTGGACATGTAGTCTTACTTCACCATTGCATATACCATGGCAAACAGTGCAGACAGTTATGTATGTGGCGAGGATGTATGGGACAGGATTAATGTAGAAAATAAACATATGTCCATCCAAGACAGATGATGACACGTGCTGCAAACTGGTCATGCAGGCTGCCTAGTAACATGCCACAATACTGATGGAGTTGCAGGAATGTCTATCAAGTACTGGCTGTGCAGTACCTGTGTCGGCAATTGCCTGGACTCTGTATAAGTGTGGCCCATGGATTAGGGTAATCAGATGGGACATTTGTACCACAGGAAACATCAGCCAGGCCTATCTACAGGTAGCATATGCATAACAGCAAAAGTCCCCCAAAGGCATGAGTTGCAATATGTACTGGTATACCAAGACCACATTGGGAACCTACTGACAGTATCAATTAAGATACATGTGCTGCACAACCAACACCTTACCCCACCTCAGGCCCATCATCCCCACCTGTAACTTGCTGGTGCCAGTGTACACCTGTATGTTTGCCATTCATTAGCAGGAACTAGGCCGGTACACATGGTGTTCAGAGTTTGGGACACTGCAAAATGACACACATGTGTAGGCCATAGTTGTCAAACATCTGCAAAAAGGCTGAGGATGGGGCGGGGGTGTCATCCTGAAGCACAACAGTGCACTGAAGCAGTGATCCAGAGCTCACTAAGAATGGCTGTATCTGCATGCAGTCAAGGTCATGAATTGTGGTAGACATAACCCTGACTCCACAGCAATTGTGATGGCACAGTGTGACCTCCAAAGACTGTGCACATGAGTTTACCTTGCAATCATGCAGGGTTGGGGGACATTTGTATGGCAGAGAGACCAAATACTGGCAAATGCAGATGGCCCATGCTAGAATATCCCTTCCAGGACTAGTGACTGCTGTAGTACACATAACAGTTATTGCAACAAACCATCATGATAAGGGTGTGCACACATATGCACCCACAAATTGTATGCATTTCAGTCAGCATCTGCACAACTAACACATTTGTTTGATACTGCATTTGATTGCACAGGTCATATGTCACATATCAGGTTCGTGTAATGTTAACATATGCAGTAATGTGGCCTTGTGGCATATCAGGGAAGAGGGTGCCATATCAATAAGGGTGTGTAGACTCCCCATAGCCATGGTAAGGTTTGAAGGTTCTCAATGCAATTGTAATTCATTGGCCATACATGCACTGCTGATGATGAGATCTGTAAATCAGACATCAGGTATTCACAAATGACATCTGTCCACATATCATCCCACGTATGTGTTAGACAAACAGATAGGGGCTGTGAGCAGCAGAGCAAACATAACTGACACACACATACACATTCAGCAATGGTGTCTACACCTGTGAGGTATGGTGTACAGTACATTCTAAGGTGCCAAACAGGTGCACAGCAGTACTGTCTACATGGGTGAAGTGTGTTCCGGGCAAGGGGCATGACCTACTAAAACAACCCATGCATTACAGAGATGTATAATGTTGGTAACAGGGATTGAATATAGCTGCACTGCATGCTGTTGAGTGCCATATGTCATGCATGTTGACAGATGGGTAATGAGAGATCTGTGTGTAATATCTTTGCGTAACCTCACCTGTAAGTGTGTGTGTGTGTGGGGGGGTTAATTTGTCTGTAACTGCTACCTGGTGGAGTGGAGGGGGATTGGTGTATGTAGAATGTGTGTGTGTGTGTGTGTGTGTGTGTGTGTGTGTGTGTGTGTGTGTGTGTGTGTGTGTGTGTGTGTGTGTGTGTGTGCGCCCATGTATACACATGTGAGTGTAGTGTTGTTCATACCTCTCAACTTCTCTTAGAAATTCTGCAGTACATGGACATCATGGACAGACACATTAGACACCAGGAATACTTTTCTGAAATGTAATCTCAGGACATCTGATAGTATAATAAAGTCTGCAGCATGAAAGATGCATTGGGAGGGAAAACTAGACACTAGGGATACTTGTTTAATTGTAATCAGCAGAAAGGTGAAAGAATACTCACGCATGCAGCACTAAAGATGCATTGGGGAATTACTAGACAACACCAGAAAGTACTTCCAAATATTACTCTAGTCCACATAAAAAGTTAATAGAGCAACAGATCTTGCATCTACTGAACAATAGTTAAGTATTACACTCCAGTGCCTGATATTATTGAGTGACTGTAGTAGCCCATAACATAGATGGGGCCATGCTCAAGACATCTGGATAAAACCAGGGTAAACACTTGATGACATCAGGGAGTCTTTGAAAAAATGACTCCAATCAAGTTAAAGAGTTAATGGAGTAACAGGTTATATTTTGTGATCACTTTTCTGAGCAATTAGAAGAATGATAAGTTAATGATTGGTATTATTGACTGTAATAATTCAGAACTGATGCAAGATGGGGAAAATAAGAAAAAAATAGGGATATTCTGTAAAATCAGGGACAGGTAAGTAGTATGGTGAAATGTCAGGGTGTGTGTGTGTGTGTGTGTGTGTGTGTGTGTGTGTGTGTGTGTGTGTGTGTGTGTGTGTGTGTGTGTGCGTGTGTGCATGTGCTGTTAAGCAATGACATACAGGTTTTAATGTGCATTTCCTTTTTTCCCTTCACAGGTGGCGGGATGGGTCAGGGTCCCTCCTGCAGGCTGTATGATGTTGGTGTCCATACAGACACTGAAAATTATGATAACTGTGTTGAAGCACAGGCAGGTTTGTCAGGGGCTGAAGCTGCACCATCATTTGACATCCCACTGTTATCCAGCCCCTCCCCACACACAGTCACCATGCCTATACATACCCCATCACCAGTGGCCATAGCTCTGGGACAGTTGTCGGTTGGGTCATGTGACAGGACAGTGTGGTATCTATGGCATGTGTGTCTGGACACAGCAGCCATAGCCGGATGGCTGGCAGTGTACCAAATAGGCAGATGTACATGGTTGCCCACTGAAGGGCTGCTGGTCTTCATGCCCCTGGCAAAAGTGTCACATCTGGTACTACCAGATGCAAGTTTCAGGCTGTCATGGAGATGCAGGAAAATATGTAACAGTACACCAGATAGGCTCTGATGCTGGAGAGGGCTACTCACTCAGCTGTTACTGACAACATCCGTGATCTTGCAGGTGCACTCTGTTATTTTTCAGAGATCAAGGATAGACAGTTGTGTGAGATATTTGGAATCCTCAACCATGGAATGTCTGTGCTCGAGCATATGGTGGGAGTGGTGCGACGGCCACTTGGACATAGGCCAGCAACACCAACAGCTGGAAGTCGATGTGGACATGCCAGAACACAGTACTAGCCCCAGCACTGCAGGGGGGGGGCGCTGTCCACACCACACCACAGCAGTCCACATGCAAGTTGCCATGGCCAGTCCTGAGAAGAACCAGGATCTAGCAGACATATATCATCATCAGGGGAGAGTACCATATCATGGCTTGTACCTGGTGGTGCCCATGGAACACCTGGCAGGCACAGTTTTTACGTCCATGGCCAGAGATGGTGAACTGCACACCCTGCCAGGTACAGTCTGCAGTTGTCCAACAAACCCCTGTATAGGGCAGCCACATGGCAGAACTATGTGCATGCATACACACACACACACACACACACACACACACACACACACACACACACACACACACACACACACACACACACACACACACACACACACACACACACACAGCTAGAGCAACCCCATACCTACACACACATCACAATAGCCAAATTAATAATTATACCCCCTCACTCATACACATGGTGTCAAACATATGGCTCAGTCTAGGTCTCTGGAAAACCAACAACACACCCTGTGCATATGATGATAACTGTGCCACATCCCTGACATCCATAACATCAAGGCAGGGGCAGGCTAATATGGTTCTGATGCACAGGATGACGGTACTATGGCGTACCAATGTAATGCTGTGTAAAATGTTGTCAGCAGTAAAGTTTAATGCTTACATGTCAGGAAGAGTAGCTGTCCAGCCATGATGCATTATTGCTTTTATTAACAATGAGGGATTGTGGTCTCCATAATGCATTCCATTTGTATTGTAGGTGTCCATCTGTCAGCAGGATGATGGTCTGCTGTTGAATCCTACCAGGGGTATGGCACTATGGTGACACCTTGGCTGTGCCATATCCTGGGTACAGGTGAACACACGTCACAGGTCTGTATAACAGTTACTACATGTGCCACATGGTTGATATGTCTGGGGGTGGTGTATACAGGTGAGTGCATGATGGCTGATGTCAGCAGCCCTTCTACAGTGGATGACGGTAAGTGTACTGGGTGGTACACACCACATGTTTGGGTATAACACACACAGAGGCTTTGGTGTTGATGCAATACACAGAGAATACTATACACATAGATGTATGTACCTGTGCAAGGAACCCATTTTAGCCTATGTAATTCCACCAAGACAGAATAGGCACAACAACACACTGGGGAAATAAGCAGTCTGCTAGTTTAATGTCATTGACAATGGTACTGGCAGGGTATATGTCCACTTCCCCAATGTAGTGCAATCCTCAACTTGGTAAACTTAGGTGTGCTGGCGTGGATGGCACATCCCTACCCTTTGGAGGGTGAAAGGTGCTGTAGAACTGCAGACAGTGTGATAGACAACTACTTAACCTGTTAACATGAACTGTACAGTATTACGGCCAGCTAAGCGGGGGGATACACTCAACAGTAACTGCAATGATGGTGGCTATGTCCAAAAGAGCCACACCCAGCTATATATACACCAACACCAGTATCGCTGTACACCTATGCAGTGAGGAAGAGGGCATTTAAAAATCTACCACTAGTCGTGATGGAATGTATTTCCACAGGATAATACCTGTGAAATCTTAGCATTTGCCACAGGATGATACCTGTGAAATCTTAGCATTTGCCAGGCAGTTCTCAGATGACCTCCTGGGACATGTATGTTCTGCAAATGGAAGTAGATTCCTTCACATACACACACATTCATACTTGGCAACACTGGGACTAGAACCCCTACCTAGGTATGTAGTGCTACTGATGTGTGTCTGTGTGTGTGTGTGTGTGTGTGTGTGTGTGTGTGTGTGTGTGTGTGTGTGTGTGTGTGGCCTTAATTGCACACACCACACAACTTTTAGGATGAGGTGTGTTCCAGGTTACATGTTACGTGAAGAACTTCCCCAGGCCTATACAGTATAGTAATGGGGGATGTATTGGTTATTTATGGACAATACATAGTGTAACATACTGTCATATACACTTTGATAAACACATAACAGCCATAGACACATCTGAGAGACCCGGGCCTATCAGTGCTAACTATCTTGTCAGTGTCTCCATTCTGTTACAGATAAGTTACACACAGCACATGTATAACTGGGATGGATAGTATTATCAGTTACCTGTATGGTTGATGGTGACAGTGGTCCCCATACAATGGAACATGGGACATGTACTGGGGGTACCATGGTGTAAAGACAGTATACTAAGCATCCACACTCCACAGTGGATATTGTATGCACTGAAACCATGATAACACTCTGACATACCCACCATCACACATTCACCAGGACTGCAATACAACCCCTTGTCTATCCCAAGAGTGCTACTACAGGGATATGCATCTAATGCACATGCTACAGGGATAGTAGGGTGATGTATTGTCATGGCTCTCCTACGGTCAGCAACATCACTATCCCTAATACTGTGTGGCAAGGCATATTGTATTAGGAGAATGTGGCCTTAGTATGCTGTATCCTACAAATATACACACATGCACACATACACACCCTTGCCAGAACTCAGAGGGTATCCCATGCCTATCAACCCATTTGTACAACAGTGTTGTGCTGGTACTGCAAGCCCCAGGTAGCCCTTAGGGTGAAGTGTGTAACAAGGTACATGTAATGTCCAGTACAGCAGCAGCCACATCTAAATATGGCAATGAGGGGTGTGGTGGGTGTGAAGGGCCTCAGGCATACGTCTTCATGTAAAAAATCTGGACAAAGTTGAAAAAATTGGGGTACAAACAGGGACATATTTTTAAATATTGCTCTTATAAACTTAGAAAATTGCTAGAGTAACCGGATTTGTTTTAATATACATTTTCTGAAGGATTTGAAGTATGAAACTCAAATGTATGTCATTATTTAGTGACTACAATCCTGAGATAATTCCAGTGATTTGCCAGGAAAAAAAGAGGAACAGGCCAAAAATATGAGCCAAAAATCTGGACATTCTGAAAAAATTGGTACAGTTGAGAGGTATGGCCTCAGGGTATTATCAACTACAGGTCTACAAACACACAGACACTGTTATTCTCAGTAATGCACACATACACATTTGTCAGTAGTGGGGTCCATTGGTGCAAGTGCTCATAGGTGTGTACCAGGCTATTGTCCATGGAGAGATGGGAAGTGTAGGGGATGTCTGTACAGTGGTATCATGCCACATGCCATGTCCCAGCAGGGAACCTATCAAAAGATACCACAGGGGTGATCCTCAGGGTGAGAGTTGCATGCAACATCCAATCATCTCTTTGCATCTTGCAGAGGGCCAGTGAGGTGCTCCAGTTGACATGTATGCAACAAGTATTACATAACATGGTCAGTGTCGGTCTTGTAGACCTGTACCCAAGCATGTTCTGTTGACTGTGGTAGTGTAGTTGAGGTATCCATGGCATGTGCTGCATACAGGGTGTGGATTCCTAGCTGTGGCATTCATAACACAGCTGGGCATACATGTCAGTGTCAGTCAAGCATAGATTGCCTGCAAGTAGCCAAGATGGATACCTGACATCTGCACATCTGTAAAGAGGACAGACATTAGCTAGCCAACTGGCTATGCATTAGGATGAGTGCCTTTTTGTTTAACTGTATGTTAGCAGCACTTACCATCACACAAACCCATGCAAACCTGCTTAAAGCTGCTCAAAACTGTCTTAACCACTCAGTATCCAATGGCCCTTGTTCTGCCAGCAACAAAATAAACAGCCCTTGCAGGTCTTGGACTCAGGACCCTGTACACTATAGTCACAGCAGTTAACCACTAAGCCATCACAGCTGTGAAACAGTTGTTTTTTCCAATATGTCTGTCAGTACACATATTGAATAATATTGAACAACTGCTATGACCTCTACAATTGTGTAGTACTTGATAGTGATATTACTGTTGAATCACGTATGTTGTTATATCTAAATATTCACATAGATAAATATGGTGTGATACATCTGGGAAGGTTTATACAACAGTCATGTTTACA